>NW_022990871.1:0-217348 GCF_902827175.1 Gymnodraco acuticeps | reverse complement strand
CTCCTGCTGATTTCAGGTGGTATATCAGTATGTAGTGTCTCTACTTTAAAGAGTCCTCTCCTGCTGGTGTATATCAGTATGTAGTGTCTCTACTGTGACATCCATGCTTTAATGTTCAAAAAGCTCTTTATTTTTCCTCTTTTCACCCTCCGTCTGAAACCAGAGCCCAGTCTGCTCTGATTGGTTAGCTAGCCGGCTCTGTTGTGATTGCTTAGAGATGTCCCGCCCCTTAGCCTATCACGTACAATGTGTTGGAGCGCTAGCCAACACAAGCGTGAGGGTTACATAGTGATGTCACTAGGTTCGGGAGGTAAACAAAGGAAGTCCAATGGAGGCGTTTCAGGCAGGGGGGCGGACAGAATATTTTAGCCGCTGCAGACCATTTACATATCACATATATACCACATAAAGCACAACAAGGGCCTCCTTTGTATTAGAATAACAAAGAAAGGAGCTCCTGCAGAGCGTGCTGCAGCAGCAGGACATTAGGCGTAAATAACTGAGAGTATTAGCGTCCCTCCCTGCCTCTGATCGGCTCTCTAATTAAAGTCAGGTGAGTCTGATTATTATTCTGAGAGCGTGTGCAGCCACTCGGTGATGGATTGTGATCTCTCTGCGGCTGAAACGCTAGAAAGAGCACAATGTCTTACAGCGGGAGCCACTGATAACTTCACGCAGACAAATAAAGACTGTCACTTTTATTGATTTTCACCCCCACACCCCCCCCTCCACCATATACACCCACACCCGCTGCTCCATCCCTGTCTGTGTTTTAACCCCCCTCCCTCCTGCACACCTCCATCCCATCAAAGCCCCCCTTTAATGGGGAGGCGTCCAACAGCAGGCACGGAAAACGTTCCTACTCTCAAAGTGTAGCACATAGGAAGATGTTTAGGGTGGCCGAGGGGCAAACAATGGGGAATTCTTTGCTTTAAAGGCAGGTTTGATTTTAACCAGACAATTCAAACATTAAAAAATAGAGACAAGGATATTAAGAAAATACAAAAATAATAGGTTGACTCCTTGTCTGTCTCTCTTGCTAAATAAACGTGCATACTGTATATACAGGCATAACAAAAAAACACTTTCAAGATATAAAATCATTGTGAGAAGATGTCAAATAAATACAAATTACTTATCATATTCATCCGTAGTTAATCCCCCAAGTCTGTTTCTCCTTATAAATAAATGTGTGTTCTGTACATACAGATATAAAATGATAAATAATGAAAAGCAATCAGGGTTTTTTTTGTAGCTCGGCAAGTCAAATGTTTTTAAATAACACACAAGGCATTGAGAAAAGATAATATGAAATGAAATGGGTCATCGGAAATGTCATCAACCTTTAGGAAGTGGAATACAAATTGTGATTTATTGGATTAAAAGGCAAGTTTAATTTTAACCAGACAATTCAAACATGTTTAAATAAAGGCGAAACAAAAAGGCATTAAAAAAGATAAAGGAAAGAAATAGTCCAACATGTGAGGGTCCTTTTATCCCTCTGTCTGTTTCTCCCTCCAGATAAACGTGTGTACTGTACTATCAAATGTTAAATAAAGTCAGCAGGATGGAGGTGAAATTGTCTCCTAACAGCGTGGCGGCGGCACATAACGAGAAATGCAATTTATTCGTGGGCACGTTGCTGCTCGGACAGCCACATAATGAAAGGCATAGGTCATCGACGGAGACTTAAACCTGCAGCGGCGGAGAGAAATACATTAATAAATATCCACAACATTACTCCTAACCCACGGAGGGAGAGGGGGGGGGGGGCTCCTTATCAAACACCAGAACACAATTAGTGTTGGAGCCTCCTGCAAATCATAATATCCCCGATCATTGACATGTGAATACCCATTACAGCCGCCCTGTGGGAGGAAGGTGAAGCGTGCCGTCACTTTCACTCTGCGGGCCACATGGGAGACTTTATCGTCTGTGGCATACATGTGAGAGCAGGAGAACACTTCTTATAAATTAAATGATGTGTGGTTTGCAGAGATCCACAGGTATGGAAGGAAATTCATAACAAATCTATACAAATATCTGAATCTGTGTCTGCTTTTAAAGAGGCTCTATTTGGCTTGTTGGGTTTTCTCTTCCTTGTAGTGTTTTGTGCATGCATGTAAATCAGGGGTGTCAAACTCAATTTCATCGCGGGCCACATCATATGGTTGCACTCAAAGGGCCGGTTGTAACTTTAAGACTATATAAAAATACATGTATAAATATTTAATATATATAACATAATGTACATGATTGCATCTGCATTGGATTATTTTCAGATATGGTAATAACTTCATAATTAACTACGTCTGAAAGCAGAAGTCTAGGGCCAATAATTGCAAGTCTCTTTAGTGAGAATGTCACAAAATGATTTAAAAAGAAAAGCTAAATTCTGGAAAAACAAAAAAAAAGGGACATTTTGAAAAAAAGGCAAATTCTAAGAAAAAAGGCAAATTGAAGATGCATTGTGGGACATGTAGTTTATGGGCAACGTGCTTCTGTAAAGTAGCATGTAACCGTACAATAAACATATTATATTCTTTGCAAGCTCTTGTGGGGCCACACTTCCTGAACATAATGACATCACTTTGAAACATTTGCGTTTCCATTGGCTAGCGCTCCAACAAAATGTACATGATATAAGGGGCGGGGCATCTCTAAGCGGATGACCAATCACAACAGAGCTGTCCAGCTAACCAATCAGAGCAGATCTGGGCTCTGGTCAAAACATCTTCAAAATATAAATATTTGTTTTTATTTTAATAAAACTTAAACATTTTAAATTACTTAAATGTCAACAAATATTTTTCTCTCAAAAACCTGTTTTTAGAAAAACTGTTGGCTACTTTAATGTACACCAAAACATCATATTTTATAAACCCTAAAAACATCATATTATATAAATTATTTTGTATCCAAATTCATTCATTTGAAACGTTACTTTATGTAATAATGAAAACATAAAAACTCACTACAGTTTACTCAATGCTAGATTAAATTAGGTCTGTTCTCAACCTGTAACAATACTTCTGATTGTCTGTTGGAGCCATTTGCTAAATCACCCTGTTTACGTGTTACCTTAGCAGAGAGCAGGTGTAAAATATATATTGATGTATATAAACATACGTCGGTGAGGTTATCCATTAATGCTCTGAGAGACGAGGCTGGTCAATAACACATCTCACAGCCGGTGAACGGGCATGAAAGGCGCCAATTATTCTGCACAAAGAAAAAATAACAGTGCGGGTGATTCTCAGAGAAGTAGAAAACACTTGGGGAGTATTTTCTCCATAAAGAGGGACTCTACTCGAACACAAACACCTACATACTCAGACAATTGGTGCCATGTGGGGGTTCAATTTGTATTAGATATTCTACTTAACCCTCCTGTTGTCTTCCGGTCAAATCTGACAGATTTACTACTTTCATCAATCATAACTTTTTAGTTTTACATTCGATTGCATTAAGGCTTCATGATATCCTTCACAGTAGACCTTTGAACATATACAATTGCTGATCACCACTTTCATTGCATTTTGGATGATTTAGTCAACTTTGTAACACCATGGTGTTCCCGCTCAAAATGACCACCATAAAGAATTAGTAACCATCCGGATCAGATAAAACACACACACACACACACACACACACACACACACACACACATAGGCCTACTCTAGATGTGCCCCCCCCCCCCCTTATGTGCCCAATCCCCCCATGTGAATCGCACCTGGCACACACAAACACACACACACACACACACACAGAACAATTTGATACATTTCCCGCTCTTATGTGCCCATCCCCCCACATGGATCACACCTGGCACACGCAATACATGTTCAATGTCTGTTCTTTGTATATTGACTGCAGTTCTTCATGTGTACCAGTAGTCTGATGCAATATGTACAGTTTGAAAGGGTGTTAAAGGAAATTTGGTGATGATTAATGTTTTTTGTGTTAATGTAATAGCAGTTAAAACAGGACCGGTCAAACACCAAAGTAAGGGGGGGGGGGGGGTTTATTTGATTTGATTACGTACAATATCGGCTTCCTAAATGTAGTGGATTAAGAGTATAAAGTAGCATCAAACGGCGATACTCACTTAAAGTACTTAGAAATTGTACTTCCGATTTGTATTATTCTGGTGGTGCGAACATAAACAATCTAAGAAAATAAGTTGCAAAGTAAGTAGAAAAATAAATATATTAGGATAATAATAAATAAGTATTGTTAAGAAACAATTTAGCATTCAAAAAGGATGCTAAAGACAAGTATTCACACCAAATTAAAATGCAAACTATACAAATAACCTAAAAAGCAAAGCACTTAGGACAATGAGTATACGGCAAACTACAGTGTATTATATTTTATACAGACACGTGTGCAAAAATGTGCAAAAAGCAAGTGGTATACTTTGTCCTTTTTCACATGAAGTAACATTTCCCCCCCCGTTTTTCCCCATCCTTGCAGCCGGGGACCATCCATACGAGTGTGAGTTCTGCGGGAGCTGCTTCCGGGATGAAAGCACGCTGAAGGGCCACAAACGCATCCACACCGGGGAGAAGCCCTACGAATGTAACGGCTGCGGGAAGAAGTTCAGCCTCAAGCACCAGCTGGAAACTCACTACCGCGTGCACACAGGTACGGAGAGCAAAACTCAAAGTCTGCACGCTAAAAGACAACTATCTGAAGAGTTCACTGATGTGTATCAACTGATGAGGATGATCAAAGGTTTGGGAAGTGTTTGAGCGAGTTATGTGCAGGAAATATTGATTTAGGAACAGTTTATCCTTCTGCAGAACCTGGAGTTATAGTATAGGTTGCCAGATATGAGCAGAGGTTTTAGTTTTTGTGTGTTCATGGTACCAAACCTTGCAACCTTACGGCCCGTCCACACGGCGGCGTGCGTTGAAGCTTCAACGCTTCTGCCCGTTCACTTTGAATGGGGTGACGTCACAATTTGCCGAACTGCATTGTGGGAGCGTCGCTTTGCGTTGCTCGCTTCAAAAGTTGAGCAATGTTCAACTTTTGAAGCTTCGGCGGAAGCGTCAGCCAATCAAATCATATGCCAGTACAAGCTCTAGCCAATCAAACCGCTGCTTGTGTGTCCGGGGCGGGAGATTCATGTGATTGGTTGTTGGTCGAGTTTCAGACACGCCCACCGGCAAGCTTCAACGCACGCCTCCGTGTGGACGCAGCGTTACTGTGAATAAAGGCAAGGCGTTTACTTACAATATACATTTTCTTTTCAAGTGTTTTACAAAAAAACATTAACGTACCAGCGGCGACAGCAACCGTAGTTAAAATATGGCAGCACTGATAGAGGTTTTCTGTAACCATCCAAAGTATTTTTAATGTGTAATTGAACTGCTTCTGTTAAGGTAAACTGATCACACTACACATGTAGAATATTGGAATTAGCTAGCTTGATAGGAGTTAGATGTTAGCATGTAGTTAGCCAGGCTAGCTGTTTCCCACTGCTTCATGCTAAGCTAGGCTTAACATTCCTGCTCCGTAGTTAGCAAACAGAGAGGAAGCTGATATTAATCTCTTTGCCATCTAGAAAGAAAGTCGGTTAAAACACTTATCAAAAATCTCATTGTGTAGTTATTTTATGAATGCAGCAAAAGTCAAGTATTTTGTCAAAAATGTCGATATAAATTATTGTTCTTCATATCGCCTAGTCCTGTGTTAGGGTTTTTATCTCTGAAATATCACTATTGTCACCCTCCTAAGAGATACAGTATATACAGGGGTATCAATAACACTTGATATCAGTCAGAAATCAGCCCATTCTTCCACTTCTCCTAATTTGATTTGAGTGCAACCTTCTATCTCATAGCAACCGCGTCCAAACACATTAATGCAGCTTTCTGTTGTAGGAAATCCTCGTTGCAAAGCCCAGATGAATATCTTTGTTGCTGCGATACAGTAGACGAATGTCTCCGAAGACTCTGTATTGATCTCAGTATATTTAGAGCCCCATAAAGATGTTGACACAGTGATAAGCCGGCTGCCCTGGAGAACGAGTGCAGACTGAGCGAGGATATCAAGCGATTCTCCCCAGAATGGCACCCAGCCAAGGCTTTATGCTTCCTCACCGTCTCTTTTCTCTCACACACACACACACACATCTCCCATTCAATAAGCCAGCTGTTAAGCCACACTATCAAGGCAGCCTGTCCAATAATTGGCTCCCCCCCGTCCACCCTTTTCCCCTTTTGTGTGGGGGAGGGGGCTTTGCGTTAAGCCGCAGAGCAACAGCAGATAACAAGAGCAAGTGACAAGCTCACAGTCAAAGGCCACCTCGCACAAAAGGGAGCTGCTTGATGAATCATCGACATTGGCAACATAACCCCCCCTTCCTTCGTCTCTCCACACATCCCAAATGCCAATGTCGGATCAATACCCCGGCCTCATTTGCAATTCATTATTAGCTGCTTATTTGCGGCGACCCTATTTACAGTCCGGTTATCAATAGCAACAGAAAGAAGGTGTCCGCGCTGTTTCAATGCAACACGACGACTTTCAAGATGTGTTTACGCCTATATTGGCTGAATGGAAGCTACATGAATGCATCTTTACTGTATGTCGTTGTTGCTGCGATATAGTAGATGAATGTCTCTGAAGACTCTGTATTGATCTCAGTATTCTTAGAGCGAAGTAATGCAGGTGTCCACGCTGTTTCAATGCAACACATGACGACCCACAACGCTGTGTTTACGCCTATTGGCTGAATGGAGACTGGATTATTGCAGCTTTCTGTGGTAGGAAATCCAAGTTGCAAAGCCTAGATGAGTATCTGTGTTGCTGCGATACGGTCGTTAACACTTTAATGGTCAGATCAAGTGTGAAATGTGACTTGCATCACAGCAGCTCCATGTGTAACATCAACAGACAAATATACATGCGAAACAAACAACAAACATTTAACATAATCACAATCGCTGAGAGAAACCTGCTCAAAGTGCATTTGATCTGGATTCAGCTCTGTGCTCACTGAGACGACCGACTGGAGCACAAAGGATGCTTCAGTCTGACTTTATTGAATCTCCATTAGATGGTAGCAGTCCATATTCTCTGTTCGACATGCTTTGGGTCCCAGATGATGTTGTTGGACATGTTATTATGGTATGCTAAGTCATTAAGTCTCTGACAGGGTTGACCAACAATGAGCAGATACAGCAGACAAATGTCTCCGACGACTCTGTATTGATCTCAGTAGACAGAGAGCGAGGTAATGCAGGTGTCCACGCTGTTTCAATGACAACCCACAACACGGTGTTTACTCCTATTGGCTGAATGGAGACGTAGCCGAGGCCAAGGTTAACCCTGTTGATCCAAAAAGGACAGGCACGAGTTTGCCAGTTTTCTTGTCGGCACACAAACCCGAGCCTCCAGCTGAAAGGTGACAGCGAGCGAGGCTAGATCACATCCGACAGCTCATTTCAAATGCCATTGGAAAAGGTCAGTATTTACATGTCTAATTTGCCGTCTGCCCGGCTTGAGCGCTGGTGGGTTATTCCCCGCCATCACTCAAATCATTAGCACATTTAGGACGGCTGCTGCTGTTGCTGAATTGAAATTTTTTTCCTAATATGGCAGCCCCCCCACAGCAAGAAAGCAGTGCCACGCTTTGATTTATGACACCTCCAGGAGATCTCCATGAAGGGAGCGGGCGTTTTGTGTAATGTGCCAGATTGATTAAATGTGGCTTTAAAAAGGAATGGCAGATATTTAAACATCACATATTCTAAGGGGTTTAGCACATTTAGATGTTGTGTTTATTCCTCATCTCAGTCACTGCAGGTTGTGTGAGTATTAACACATTTATTGCACTAGGGATGTGCTTGTGCCACTGAATTTGAATATTTGTAGTGAGTCTATACAAGCGTTAACGGTAGCAACTCTACAGTTTACGCACGGCAAAAGCTGCCGTGAAAATGCGATGTCCGTAATATAGTCAAATCCTAATTGAACGCTTTGGAAACAAGTCATAGTTCGGATTGGCCAACACAAATAGTTGTTTTGTTCGCTCTGGGCACCTGTACCGTAACTGTAGAGTTGTTTAACACACACATCCTTATTATTTTCTAAGGTAATGGCATGGACAGGCGCGCTGAAAGGAAACATCCCAAAGTGGTTGTTAACGAATGTTGACACACTGTTGTGTAGATTTGTATTGGTATTAGTACTTTTACGGCTCAGTGAAGGCACTTTCTGTTATCCACAGCTTTCTACAGAAACGCTGATCAAAATAGCCTCACACAGAGCACCACAGCAAAACACACGCCAAGCATGAAGAAGAATTGGTGAAGCGACCTTGGGTTTATGAAAGGCACTATTGAAATGTATGTTATTTGTATTATTATTATTATAGGTTGGCGAGATAATTGAAACTTAGACGTAAGGCGTAACCGTTGTCTCCGACCCCACTCTTTATCATGGGCAGAGGTTGGAAGTAGTGGAGTACAATTACTTTATTACTGTACTTAAGTACATTGTTCTGGTACCACTACTTTACTCCACTACCTATGTTGAACACAAATACCTGTACTTTCTACTTCTTACATGTTGAACTGAAATACCTGTACTTTCTACTTCTTACATGTTGAACTCAAATACCTGTACTTTCTACTTCTTACATGTTGAACACAAATACCTGTACTTTCTACTTCTTACATGTTGAACTCAAATACCTGTACTTTCTACTTCTTACATGTTGAACACAAATACCTGTACTTTCTACTTCTTACATGTTGAACACAAATACCTGTACTTTCTACTTCTTACATGTTGAACACAAATACCTGTACTTTCTACTTCTCACATGTTGAACCCAAATACCTGTACTTTCTAGTTCTTACATGTTGAACTCAAATACCTGTACTTTCTACTTCTTACATGTTGAACACAAATACCTGTACTTTCTACTTCTTACATGTTGAACTCAAATACCTGTACTTTCTACTTCTTACATGTTGAACTCAAATACCTGTACTTTCTACTTCTTACATGTTGAACTCAAATACCTGTACTTTCTACTTCTTACATGTTGAACACAAATACCTGTACTTTCTACTTCTTACATGTTGAACACAAATACCTTTACTTTCTACTTCTCTCATTTTCCAAACAGCTGGTTCCTTTAGTCTGAATGTGTGTTTGGTGCGTGATCATTATTCTTTAGAGTCATTGCGTGCCTATTGATTTGAACACGATCCGTGTATCCATCATTTCCTGGTCTTCTCTAAAGAAGAGGGACCAATGGAAACGTTGTCATGTTGCCGTTGTTCAGCATGGAAACATTCATTAGCTAACAATGACATTATTGTTCTATTAATATAAAGGGAGGTCAGGTACTCTTTAAAGCAGCTGCTAGTTATGGGTACTTTTTACTGAAGTACATTTCAAAGCCTCTTTACTTTCACTTGAGTAAAGAAGTTTAGTCAGTACTTCTACTTTTACCAGAGTATTTTTAAACACGAGTATCTGTACTTCTACTTGAGTAAAGGATGTGTGTACTTTTGCCATCTTAGGTGAGAAGCCACATCCTGTCACTGAGCGGCACTTTGTCTAACGTACCCCACTCTTTATCATCCGTAGGTGAGAAGCCATTTGAGTGCAAGCTGTGCCACCAGAGATCCAGGGATTACTCGGCCATGATCAAGCACCTGCGCACCCACAACGGAGCGTCGCCCTACCAATGCACCATCTGCCTGGAGTACTGCCCCTCTCTGTCCTCCATGCAGAAGCACATGAAAGGCCACAAGCCGGAAGACGTGCCCCCAGACTGGCGCATCGAGAAGACCTACCTGTACCTGTGCTACGTCTGAGGAAGAGAGGAGGAAGAGGGGGGTGGGGGGTGAGAGGTAAGGGGAATGTAATCGGGAGGATAGGAGGCTAGGGGTCAACCATTTCTTTTTTTAGAGAGACCCCCCGAAAAGCTAGAAGGTTTGTTTTTCTCTTTTTTACTTTACATGCAAAAAGGCGGCGACGACGACCAGCTGTAAGGGTGGTGACGGAGTAGCTAAGTGCTAAAGAAGAGCAGAGGAAGACTTGGACACGGAGAGAGAGAATCTCCATCATAGTTCGGATTCACCGGGTCATTCACTACATCTGCAAACTGTGGTTTTGTTTTAGGTCATCGGACGCAGCATGCACAGAGGTGACTTTTTTTGTAATGCTGCTGCGAGAGAGAAAGCAGATTCTCAAGGGCTGTCTGAACCTGAACCGGCTCCCATCACTCCATCACGAGTGGTTTGTTGTTATACTTGATATTGGTTTACAATTACCCTGCAGTCATTATAGTTTAGAACAAGAGCATCGGTTTAGACCCCTAAGTTCATCATGTCATGGTTTGCTTTCAATGCCAAAACCCTTCCAACAAACCTTCTTTTAACCGCATACAAAGGTATCTTATATTTTCCAACCCGCCAAACAAACTAAATCATGACACGCTCCAGAGTTTGAATGATGGGTGGAAATGCCCCAAATCGTTTCCATTCCTAACATTTCTGCTTTTGCAGTAGACACAAATGATCCCAGTTTTTTTTTTTTACAGAAATCCAGCAGAGAAACATGTCAAGACTGTTGGCAGCGGTGGCGGTGAGATAGCCCCTGAGAATCTGAGACAATATGCAGTAGATGAAGCAGTTGAACTGGATGAATGGGAGCACTAAAATACTGGGAGGGTTGGGGGGGTGCTAGTGCTGCTTTCTAGTTTGAACTTTTCTCAGCAGTCTTCCTGGTTCTCCGTCGATGAGGCCTGGAGAACGTCGAGTCACCACTGGCCCACTTGTGTCACTTTTTCATCTTATATATGTTCTTAGCTCCGCATGGTAGTTCATCAAGGCTTGATCACAGGTAACAAATCACGACAACAGTCTTTGTTTGATGTCTTCAGAAATATATCTTTCATTAAATCATAACTCAATATTACAGTGTACCACATTAAACCCAGCATATCCGCCTACTCAATAGCAATAGATAACTGGACTGCTTTGTATCCATGTACATTTAACCTGATGACTATCATTATCTCACACTAATGATGAACTATACACAAACTAACACGTTAAGAACACTTGCAGCAGACCTGTCCACAGGGATGGAAAACAAAATGGGAAAAGGGTTGCTTCTCGTTGTGAATGTTTGAAGAAGTTGCTGGGAACACCTGAGCGTTTCCCAAAGATGGTGTGGCAAGTTGAAGACCGTTATATGTCATCAACACATGAATGTGAGTGACTGTGAGCCGGGTTCGAACGTGGCTGTCGTCAAAATACAAACCAGGGTTAATGCTGCCCTTCATTAGGAGTCAGGGGGTTATTACTCTCCATGCCTTCATGTGTCAGTGGAGTTTTATTTAGAAGAGTACCTCCAAACAACGGCCTTAACCCTGAAATTAGTCATTATTCAAGCACTTCTTCACGCCTCGCCTCAAAGTCAAGGCGTTCTTTGAATGTGTTTTTAGTTAGATGCCCTAAATTAGGTCTGGGGTTTAGATTTGTATGTTTTGTTCTATGAGATAAAATGAGTCAGTAAAGACCCCACTGATGAATGTCTAAGGCGTGTATGTGTCTTTAAAAACATCATTGTTATACGTTTCAAGTCTCAACGTCATCCCGCCAAACATTAGCCACCTTTAGCTTGGAGGTAGTTACGTGAAGTCATGATGTAGCTCCTTTATAGCCTCAAGTTAGCTTCTTACGTCTATTGATTGCATAACAAGTGTCATTTCTGCCACAGAGCTTATTTAATGCACTATTCCAAAATCCAGCAGTAAAATCTCATTGGCTTTTTGAGGAGGGAACCAGGGAGATGCTAACTTCAGGGTTAGCCTATAAAATACGCCATCAGGGCACCACTTTTGCCAATAGTTGAAATGGTGCATATACCAGTATGCATCGGTATTTGCCAAATGTCCAACTTTCTGACGCCACTGAGGGCAGCATTGGTCCCGGATGAGTGACGCAGCCACAGGTATTGAAGATGAACCTTTTAGCGCGCATGTCACTGCAGCACGGCGGGATCACATATCCAAACGGCCGGTGGAAAAAGGGGGAAATCACTGATCGGACGAGACACTGCCCGGCAGCCGAGCGGCTGTAAGACGACAGAATAAATCGACTCTTTCTCTTCGGTTTTCGTCCCCGCGCTTCGTCTCTCTCGTCTCCTGTTGATGTTGTTGTTGTTAATGTTGTTATTATCGACCTTGAGTTTGATCTCAACGCATCGTACTTGAATTACCTCGTTATGTGACCTCATGTTGCTTGTGTATTTGTTTTCCCTTTTTTGTTTCATTTGTACACTTTTTATTTGTGGAAAAAAAGATGCATTGCACAACATGATGCAGCGATGTGTACGCAGAAAAGAATAAGTGCCACGGTGAAGAGATTTCTAATGTTGTTGTATTTGTTTGTGCATTACATGTTACCAAACTTGGTATTATTAACCCCGCTTGTTAAAGAGTCGGTCGGTTTGGTCATTTGTTATAAAAGCTACCTCTAAGTTGTTTTCATTTTTTTGGCAAAAGCACATTTTATTTGTGTTTTGCATTATGTTATCATTGCTACTTCATCTCATGCTTATTTTTGGTGATTTATGATTGTCTGTGTTTTTTCTAAGCAAAATGTACATAAAAGTGGAAGCGAGTACAAGAGGTTGATGGGATTTTGGAAAGTCATTCAGCGAGGCGTTTATTCTTCTCCTTTAGTCTCCCCCTGCCCCTCCGGCCACAGAAGAGCAGAGCAACGTAAACAAAAAAAGCAATTTTGAAGCCTTAAGTGATGAGTTGGGAAGCGGCAGATAAGAGGAAGTACTATTGCTTTTTGAGAGGGGTTCAAAACAAGAATTAAAACTTGAAAATGTGTGAATACAAGTGTAGTTTTGTAATGTGAAAAAAAAAACGAAGGTTCATGACAAACGCTGAACCGACGAAGACAGGTTTGATTTGCAGCGATGCAGAGTGCGTTGGACAATTGGAACTGCAAGTGGTAATCAAAAAAGAAAAAACCAAGAAGGTTAAAGATAGAGATTTCTCTCATGAACGTATTCCTGAACAAGAGCCAACAGAGGCAATTTGATATATAAAAATGGTGATATTTTTGTATTCAGTGTCAGTCCTTTTTCCATTTGTGGAGGGTTACAGCAGGGCACAAATATTTGTATTTCTTTTATTTTGTACCTGTTTTAGTTTTCTCTCTATGGGTGTGAATCATGTTTGCCTTGCTCCCCTTTGATATTGTTGGACAAAAAAACGTGTGTGAACATATTGTAATAATAAGTGTTGCTTTCTTGGATGTCAATTGCATTGTAGGGTGAAGGACTAAAATCTATCCGCCACAAATTCTACGAGTGTCTGTGACAAAATGTTTAAAAAAAAAAAAAGATAAAATACGGCACGGCAGGGGGGCGCTGCCAAACCGACCAATTAGTACTTCACAACTTTTCAATCAAACTTGACTGTCAACATGTCTGTTGTTTTGTTTTTGTATTTGAAAAAAAAGAAGGGATGGCATGTCCCGTGGTGATTTTATTCTCAAACACTGTGAGCCGAGGGGCTTTTCCCCCCCTCGTGTAATATCCACCCACTATGATATACCGCGTCAGTCTGAACACCACAATGCAAGACCTGAGCAGTTATTCCTCTCATCGTCCTCTGAATGTTTTCTACTTTTTCGTGCGGGTGAAAGAGTGCGTTAAAGAGTGCGTAACTACGTGTGTGTGCGTGTGTGTATTAGTGGAAAAATGCACTAATCAGATCAGATACAAAATAAATATTCTATGCCACTTTTTTTCTCTATGTTGGAAAAAATATATATATACATTGGCATCGATATAGTTCTTCCCTCAGTGTTCCTCCGATGTTTTCTGTACTATCTTTGTGCCTAAAAATGGAATTTGTTCAACAAAAATGTCCATCTATATCTGCTTAGTTTCCGTATTTTTCAGAAGAAAATAAAAATGGTGTATCCAGCACACTAGGGATGTCATGACGCTCTTAGTTTTTTATTTTATTCGTTTCTAAATCCTGAAGAGAGCAGGTCTGCAATAAAACCCTTAATGCAGATGTAACTACAAATCTGCATTCACTTATTTTCTCAGGCCGTGATTTGACAAAAGCATTTATTTAGCGCCATTTTCTGGAGTCGGGACAAACTCGGCTCCAGTTAATAGTTTTTCTGCCAGAAAACAAATCCCAAGTCTAGTTTTTGACTTATTTGTGGCTCTTTTAGTCAGCAACAGGTTTGCTGACGAGCTTAAGATACAAAAGACCTCCATTTGGGCAGGTTGGCACTCGGGAGTCCCCCTTCTGCTTTCTGCAGTTTTTTTATTAAAGTACTTTTTCCTTTTCTACACAATGCATTTAAAAAATAGGGCGGGGGAGGGTGGGGGGTTAAATTGTTCAGAGAGGAATCATGGCATCCCTGGAGCGGGCCCTCTGTGTTTTGGTGTGGTGTTTCTAGAACAAAGTAGCCATTTCATGCAGTGTTGCAAAAGCATGTGCCATCGAGGTCTAGACTAAAAACTGTTTTGAGTAACAAAGCACCAAGACATTGTATTTTTTTATATTAGCACTGAGGACCAATCGCCCTGTCGGACCAAGCTTAACGAAGCGTTTTATGTAACGAAGCTTTTCTCTCTTGTCTTTCCCCGGCTTTGTCTGTTTCTCTCCTCCATTGTTGTGACAGCACAAGTGCCAGTCAATTTGCTCTGTATTAAGAAAATAGTGTTTTTATTATGATTTGAATTATAGTTTTTGTCTACCTCAGCACCTAACCTTAGCCTAATCTTAGAAGGTGCCCAATTATTATTTTATTTTTCTTTATTTCTTATCGTTGTATGATTATTGTTTTTTGTGTGAAAATGTTGCATTAGAGCTTTGCAAAAGGTCCTTTGTCTTTTCCAGCGACATCGTGCTATTTTTTTCCGTGGCAGTACGTATTTTCCTGTTGTGCCACCAATCTATAGCCACCGTCTGTTGATAAAGAGGTTGTTCTTTTGATTTTGTTTTTATTTCCATGTAGAATCAAGACACCTCTCTTTGTAACATTTCAGTGTTCTCTGATGGAGTGTGAAAAAAAATAAAAATAAAAGATTTAATGCTGCAGGTTCTCCATGTTGTCACTAAAGTCAATGTTGTGCCTTTGATAGTGAAAAATAGAAGAAAAAAAAGAATATTTCTTTTTCTACATCCTACTAACGGTAGATTGTTTTTTGTAGTGGAATTTTTTTTGTATTTTTATTTATGAGTCTCATAATAAAAATCAAATCATGATGTTCAGTTGTATACTTTCAGTCTGCGGTTAGACAAAAATAAAAAATGGACTTCATGTTGTTTTGTCTTAGCCCTTTTTCTGGCTCCATATTTGTTTCACAACAACAAATATAACTTACGCAATAGCTGTGTGTGTTTATTGTACTCCTACAGTACTTATACTACATACATATACTATCAATATATAGTATTTAAGTCAAATAAAATGGCTTCATTTACAACAATTTAATTTGTTTGTATAAAAACATTGTAATCCCTTATACGTATACCTTTAAAGCTCTTTTGCATAAAAGATCAAACTAAGAATGAAAAAATACATTTACTTCGCAGTGGAATACTAAGAAGTAAATGTATTTTTCATCCAAAAATGTTAAGCTTTTTAAAATGACACAATAAGGAGTTACAGTATTTAACAACAGAGTGGTGCAGGAATGAGTCCTATAACCCAGAAATTAGTCAGCATGTTATCACTTCCTGTTGCCTGGTCTGTAAGTCAATGGATTTATGAATATGTTTTTGGATAATGAGTCTGTGGTTAACACTAGTTAAATATATTTATATTCAACCACATAAAAATCATCAGTAAATACTCCACTAGTGAGTGAAAAAACAAGTGTCTAAATGAGAAGACTAAACGTCATCACGCCCAACATTAGCCGCCGTTAGTTTAGTGGTGGTGACGTGAAGTCATGTGACCGTGCTGTAGTTCCTTTATAGCCCAACATTAGCCTCCTTTAGCTTAGCGGTGGTGACGTGAAGTCATGTGACCGTGCTGTAGTTCCTTTATAGCCCAACATTAGCCGCCTTTAGCTTAGCGGTGGTGACGTGAAGTCATGTGACCGTGCTGTAGTTCCTTTATAGCCCAACATTAGCTGCCTTTAGCTTAGCGGTGGTGACGTGAAGTCATGTGACCGTGCTGTAGTTCCTTTACAGCCCAACATTAGCTGCCTTTAGCTTAGCGGTGGTGACGTGAAGTCATGTGACCGTGCTGTGGTTCCTTTATAGCCCAACATTAGCTGCCTTTAGCTTAGCGGTACTGACGTGAAGTCATGTGACCGTGCTGTAGTTCCTTTATAGCCCAACATTAGCCGCCTTTAGCTTAGCTGTGGGGACGTGAAGTCATGTGACCTTGCTGTAGTTCCTTTATAGCCCAACATTAGCTGCCTTTAGCTTAGCGGTGGGGACGTGAAGTCATGTGACCGTGCTGTAGTTCTTTTATAGCTGGCTATTTATTTCAAAAATCCTAAAGTGGTGTTAAAATGTAGAGATTATCCTGCTGAACAAAACATGTAGGCCTAAGTATCATAAACGCTTGAGATCATCTTTGCAATAATCCAAAATCCAACAGAAAAATCCCATTGGGTTTTTCTCTATTGAGCCCTTGCAATGCTAACTTCAGATTGGGTCTACAAAAATACATTATTACTGCACCGCTCTATAATTATATTTTAATACAGTCCATCTGCTATTAAACCCAGTAGAAAACCTTTTAAATAACCAAAGAAACCACATTATCTATCTACTAATACATGTAATTTCCAGTTGTCGTAATGTGTGAGACTGCATGCCTGCAGAGAGAAAACCTTATGGAAACATAATCTGATGCTAGAAAGCAAACTGTTGCATACATTCAATTTAGATTAACCTTCATTAACAGTTTAACTTATCTCCCTCCACAGGCTGTTGTCTGTTCCCACATTAAAAGCTCCATTTCCTGTGTGCTAACAGTTTCTGCTGCACTTCAGGCCTCGCTGCCTTCTGTCTGCTCTCCACAGAGGTCACACATGCTGTCATTAGATATACTGTGTGTGTGTGTGTGTGTGTGTGTGTGTGTGTGTGTGTGTGTGTGTGGTGTGTGTGTGTGTGTGTGTGTGTGTGTGTGTGTGTGTGTGTGGTGTGTGTGTGTGTGTGTGTGTGTGTGTGTGTGTGTGTGCGTGTGCGTGTGTGTGTGCGCGCGTTACGTGTGCAGCGCTATCGTGGCACATGATTGTCATTACAGAGGATATGAGCCGAGACACAGAGCTTCAGACAGATTCACCTGAGGCAGCTTTTAGTGGCACGTTGTTGCTCATATTTGACCTCCAAGTAACAGAAACAGATAAAAGGAAAACAAATAATTAGATATCAGTAAATTACATTCAAAATAAATATTGTGCGATGTTAATTGTGGGTGGAAATGCATTATTTTCAAGTCTTATTTGCAAATTAGTCGTGTATATTCTTTTTTTTATGACACAGTGTTGGATTTATAAGTCATTACGAGATTGATATTTAATATTATGATTTCCAGAGGATGTTTAAAAGGTATTATTGTGACCTGAGCATTCCTCTAGTGCCACCATCAGGCCAAATACCTCCACATGCTCTCCAGAGGATGAACCACTTCCAACCACAAAAGTGTACTTTATTTATTCAGCTATTTGCAAGGCTGATAAAATGATTAGTTTTCAGAGAAACACCTCCTTCGATTTGGTGATTTTACTGGATTATTATGTCGAACAATCCATAGAATAAACTTTACACATGGTCTCTATTCTGCTTTTCATGCAGTGTTATAGGTTTGTGTGCATGTAAACGGTCTGCAAAGGCTAAAATCCCAAAGTCTGGAACCCTTGCGCTCCTATTGGCTAGCGCTAGACTCAGGGGCGGGACATCTCTAAGCGTTTGACCAATCACAACAGAGATAACCAATCAGAGCAGACTGAGCTCTGGTTTCAGACAGAGGGTGAAAAGAGGTGCAAAACAAAAACACTTGAATTGCAACAAAACAGCAACAGTATGCTTCGTTAATATTAGAAAGTGAGTCTCACAATTTATATGTTACCTGCTGTCTGTGATTTTGTCCCCAAAAAGCTAAAAAAAGGAGAAGCTAGTGTCCAACAAATAAGTTGTACATGAAAAGTGTCCCGATATCGCCGCTACACTTTCTCATTTCCTCTGTGTTCTCATAAGGAGGATCAGATCATGACTTGTGGAAACTAATGAGGCCGCTCTCCACTTATGCACCAAACACTTTACCACACACTCTCTCTGCTTATGTATCTATTTATTTATGTTAGATTGTGGCATGAAGGGAAAACAGGAAATGGGGGAAGAAGGAAAGTCTCATTGTGAAGGGTGTGGTTGGTTTTTGGTGAGACTTTGATCTTATTTTGGGGCGAAGGAAAGGGCTGGTGAACAGTGAAGAGCCTTTGTGTTGCAGAATGACGCTCCATCACTGATCTGTAAAACACTAAGTGCATTTTACTACGCTATTTTAATATGAAAGCCTAAATTACTTTACGGATTAATATTTTGCATGTAATACACTTTTACCATAATGCTTCTCTAAAGATTAAACCAGTGGGATTACTGCTTGAGGTACAAATTATTCAATATATTACCAACAATGTATACATATTTTTATCAAAACGTACCCTTTGTAATAACATCAAATATATCACATACAGTATGGACACGTACTGTACTGTAAGTAAGTAAGAAATTGAGGTACTTGCACATTACTGGAGTATTTTAACCTTATGCTACTTCATACTTTTAATCCACTACATTTGTTTTACAGATTTAGTTACTAGCTACTTTGCAGATTGAGATTATAAATACGAAATCATATATTATCATAGGTTAAGCTACCCAGTAGAAGATAATAAGTTAATAAGTAATTAAAACAACCCCCATTTCAACAGGTGCAATATTGAAGTCATGAACACATACATTTTAACGCAATATTTGAAATGTTGTGGTGCTTAAATGGGCCATTCTGTCACAAACGAGCTGAGAACCCAAATGCAACACACGGGAAACCAGGGATAGTCGGTAACCAGCTGTAGGCTATTAAAGGCAATAGGCTGGTAGGAGACAAAACGGCAGATAGTAGGCAAAGGGCCGGTCGGGGACAGGCGAGGGTTCCAGGAGAAAGCAAGACGGGAGTCGCAGGTAGGCTACAGACCGGGTCAGGGAGCAGGCGAGGCAGGCTGGTCAGGGACAGGCAGGATCGAAACCGGGAGAGCAATCTGGAGGATAATGCGGGAAAGACTGGCATGCTGCAAAGTACGATCTGGCACTGAGGTGAAAGTGAAGTGGGCCTAAATACTAATGGAGCTGATGGGTGTAACAGAGTGAGAGAGAGAGAGAGACAGGGTGTGACTACCAGGTGGTTAATGCAGAAAATAGTTGAGTGAGAAAGCAGACTGTGACACATTCTGCACAGAGTAGGCTACCTTTTACTTTGGTACCTAAAGTATATTTAATGCTAAAACCTTTGTTCTCTTTCTCAAGTACATCTTGACTGCAGGAATTTTACTTGTAGAGGAGTCATTGGACATTCATTGTATGCTACTTCTCCTTAAAGGTAGGGTAGGTAAGAATGGAGAAACCAGCTCGAGTGCGTTAGAATTAGAAAATACGCAGCCGAAAGAAATCTGCCCCTTCCTTCAGACTTCCTTACAGAGCCCCTCCTCCAACACGCACGAACGCGCACATGACCAATGAGGGCACGAGATAAGTTTGTGCCCAGATGGAAGGCTGACAGGCAGGTAGGCCATCCAGTTACTTTAGCCGGGCCGGCTCAAATGATTGGTCGTGCTTTTTACAGTACTACGGCTTCCACAGATGAAATATTTGTATATATTTATTGTCAAAGCATTTCATGTATTCATTGCTATCGGGATGTTAAGAGCATTCCATGGAATATAACAAGTGTTTCGGAAGTGAATTACCTACTCCACCTTTAACTAATACTTCTTCTTAGTGGCACTACCCCAGAGTCAGGAGGAGCATCTGTGCAGCTCCTCTCTGATGTTTTTGTGCATGGTGCCATCTGCTGGCTGCATGATGAACTACAGGAGGAAACTCTTAATCTGCAGCTTTAAAAAGTAATATATCATAACGTTTTTAAAGTGGCTTCCAAGAGAACTACTTTCTTCCTTGTACTTTGGAAAACACCAGAAGAAATGAAGAAGAACATATTCCTATCCTAGTTATTAGAGTAGCAATGATTCAATAAGTGACAACAAATTGGTAAACATATAACTTAAATTACACTAAACATTGGAAATAAAATAAAATGGTGTGCCGGATTTTTGAAAAGGTACATCTTGATAATGTTGAGACTTTATTTGATTTATTGAAATATGATTAAATAGACAATTCCTTCTTTTTCATTGTATAATATTTCAACTCGTCTCTTGTTGCAACACAGCTGTGTTATAACAATTACAACAGTTATTATACAGATGTTATTACATACAGTGACACAATGTTAAAATGATGTTGATTATCATTCTCCTTACAGGCTTATGATTTACAATATAGTGAAAAGTTATGAAAACCATGAATAATTTATGTTAATATATTTGAAATGTCACATGCAATCAATACATGTAGTGCAAAGAACATATGCATTTGTTGCCTTAATAATATAAAATCCATGTACATACTTATTTTCTATATTCATATAGGTGTTTTACATTGTTTTATTACAACTTTAAGCATTTACAAACATCCTGCAGCTGTTTCTTTGTCTATATTTTTAATTTAAACTGTCTCATGAATGTTGGATATCTCCTGGTTTGACAGCTTTTAAAGGCACATATTTTAGAGGCGCTATTTTATATTTGTTTTGATTTGGGTAAATATATCCCAAAACGTTTTCCTCCAAGACACGACCAGAGCAAACATATTTACAGATTGCAATAGCCTTGCATTTTCGTTTCTCAGTTAAATGACATGGTGCATTTCATGCTTGGGCAACTTGTTAATATACCTCTACTGTATAGTCCCAACTACAGGAGCCTCTTCCTGTCCCATCACCATGAGGCTGCCTCTCTGAATCCACAGAGCTGTACAGGCCATGGAGCTGAAACTCCGGCCTTTTGAATTCAACGCTCTCCTCTCTCTCTGTGTCTGTGTGTGTGTGTGTGTGTGTGTGTGTGTGTGTGTGTGTGTGTGTGTGTGTGTGTGTGTGTGTGTGTGTGTGTGTGTGTGTGTGTGTGTGTGTGTGTGTGTGTGTGTGTGTGTGTGTGTGTGTGTGTGTGTGTGTGTGTGTGTGTGTGTGTGTGTGTGTGTGTGTGTGTGTGTGTGTGTGTGTGTGTGTGTGTGTGTGTGTGTGTGTGTGTGTGTGTGTGTGTGTGTGTGTGTGTGTGTTTGAGAAGATCTAATACAGTGCTGTGCTTCAATCTCACTTAATTGCATATTTACACTTACAGTAGTTTTTCTAAAATAGTAGTGGTTGCAGTCTTTGAGGGGTGGAGTTGTGTGTGTGTGTGTGTGTGTGTGTGTGTGTGTGTGTGTGTGTGTGTGTGTGTGTGTGTGTGTGTGTGTGTGTGTGTGTGTGTGTGTGTGTGTGTGTGTGTGTGTGTGTGTGTGTGTGTGTGTGTGCCTCAGGCAGAGGTGGGAATTAGTGAGGTACAAATATTTCGTTACTGTATTTAACTACATGTTTCTGGTATCAGTACTTTACTCCACTACTTATTTTTCTGACAATTTTTTACTTTTACTTCTTACATGTTGAACAAATACCTGTACTTTCTACTTCTTACATGTTGAACTCAAATACCTGTACTTTCTACTTCTCACATGTTGAACACAAATACCTGTACTTTCTACTTCTTACATGTTGAACACAAATACTTGTACTTTCTACTTCTCTCATTTTCCAAACAGCTGGTTCCTTTAGTCTGAATGTGTGTTTGGTGGCGTGATCATTATTCTTCTTGATTTGAACACGATCCGTGTATCCATCATTTCCTGGTCTTCTCTAAAGAAGAGGGACCAATGGAAACGTTGTCATGTTGCCGTTGTTCAGCATGGAAACATTCATTAGCTAACAATGACATTATTGTTCTATTAATATAAAGGGAGGTCAGGTACTCTTTAAAGCAGCTGCTAGTTATGGGTACTTTTTACTGAAGTACATTTCAAAGCCCTCTTTACTTTTACTTGAGTAAAGAAGTTTAGTCAGTACTTCTACTTGTACCAGAGTATTTTTAAACACGAGTATCTGTACTTCTACTTGAGTAAAGTATGTGTGTACTCTCAGGCCACCTGCCACACGGACCACAGGGTTCCCAGAGTGATGCTGTAGGCCACCACGGCCACCAGGTAGACCCTGAAGAGCAGCACGTCCAGCACGTAGCCCACCTGCAGCCACTCTTTGGCCACCTCCCTGCACCGGTCCCTCTTCTCCAGGAAGTGGCGTATGGCCGTCACCTCTTGTAGGATGTTGTCCATGACGGGCGGGGTGGGGTCTCTGGGGAGGGGGCGGCCGAGGCCCAGCAGCACCCCCTCCAGAGACCCCCCCCCCCTCTCTGTCCAGGTGGCTGCGTCTGCGGCCCAGCTCACAGGTGTGGTGCAGAGGGCACTGAGCTGCAGGAGAGGGGCAGGGAGAGGGTGTGTTTCACTTTCACTTATTCATTAAAGTCAACTTTAAAACTGAATATGTTAAGAATACTGAGTGAATAAGATGTTTTTATATATTTATTTTATTTTATAATGTTTACCTTTTAGGCATTCCTTACATTTTTTTAATTTTAATTTGTTTTGACTTTTTGACTTATTAAATTTGACTTTTTTAAATGTTTAATTTACATATACATTTTTGTATCTACAGTCAGAATATTTTTGAATTTCTTTCTAAAATGTATTCTTATTTTGCATCGATAAACATTCAGAGAGTGCTTTTCCTTACCGGTGCCGTAGCTGCTCTCCTTGTAGAGCTCCAGGTCGGGGGGCTGTGAGGTCAGATTGGAGCAGAGGCGGGGCTTCCTGTGGATGCAGAACAACATGGGGGCCCGCTCCAGGATCAGGTACTTCAGCCAGGGCGGGACGGGGGGCTGCAGGTCCTGTTTGTGGACCAGACGCACGATCAATACGGTCTCTGTCAGGCTGATCACCAGCAGGGCCATGCACACCACGAAGTACACACCTGGGGAGAGGAGAGGGGAGGAGGATGCTCTTACAGATATTATTATTAAAGCAGGTAGTTTCATATTATTTATATATACCTTTAATTTGGCTTCTTTAGAATAAAAGAAATTGTAATAATATTAATAATTGGAAGGAAAACAATTATTAAGAAAAATACATTAAGATAAAATACAAATAAACAAACAAAAAAGTCAATACAAAATTAATTAAATATAAAATCAAATAAAAAAAATCAACATTTTAAATCAAAGTTTAAAATTAAACGTATAAAGGTTATACAATATTTACAAAAATACAATAAAAGGTGTACATTGTATTGAAATATAAAACAATGTGCAATATGTGAAAATGGGTATATAAGACTCTTAATATATATATATAACTCATTCTTATTTATTTTAAATCACAAAATGCATCTTCAGTTGGACTATTGGTTTTGATTGGCCATAATTTGTGGCCGGCAGTAAAATAAAGCAAAGTATTTTTGAAATCACAAGTTATGAGTGTTATGAACGATAACTGTTGATAAGCTGAAATCCTGTTCTGAATAGTGTTCATGGATCCCATCATCACCTATGAGCGGGGTTCCTATGGCGGTGGCAGGTAGGGTGTCAGACACGATGATGAGGAACACAGAGTACCCCAGCAGCAGAGTGATCTTAAAGGAAACCCTCTCCCCGCTGTCTGGAGGCAGGTAGAAACCCACGATGTCCATGACCATCAGGAACATACTGGGCAGCAGCAGGTTCACCGTGTAGAACAATGGCCGCCGCCGGATCACCACCTGGGGAAGAAGGGTTACAGTTATTTCAAAATGTCTGCTGGGGGGAAAAAGGCCGGACATGGTTAACTTAGCTTAGCATAAAGACTGGAAACATGGCTCAGCATGTCTTAACACTGTAAATCATTTTTAATGTTGTGTTGATTGATGTAATTAATGCACAAAACACTACTAGGCCTATATGTACTTACTCCTGCTACATGCTAAACACAATCAATATTCTCATCCCCCTCTCACAAAAAAAGCAATATTTCCCCAAAAATATACAACTGTTTTGTTCCCAATACTTCCTTTTTTATCGTTTGCAGGCATTTAATGTATTTAACAGAGGCAGTAACAGATGTAAAACTGGGATCTTGCACTTGATGGTCACCGCTTTACACCTTTCAGGGAACAGGTATTCTCAATTTAAGACGTGTTCTCAATATATTTGTAACCCTGGTTAAAAAGTGGAGATTCAAGTAGTTACATTTTGAAGTAAGTAATGTAATAAGTAATTTATTTGAAATATAAAGTTTTTTTTTTTAAATATAGTTAGATGTAAATAGTTCAACAAAGACAAGTAAACATTATTCATAGGAGAATATTTGAGGTTAAAAAACACGGAATACACCTTTAGTTACAATCTCGTTTTTTATTGGTCAAAAATAAATAGGGGTTAGAGACACCTGTTGTGGTTGGTGGAGGTGAGGAAGTAAAACATGTAGGGCGAGTATAGCGCAAACTGGCGAAGGTAAACAAATTGATAATGGAGTAAATAGAGGAAAAATAGGGGCAGTCGAATAATAAACCAACACGCACTTTAATCCACATAATCTCTTTCAACTAGCCTGAACATTAGTGTTTGTGTGTTTCCGAATATTTGAATTATGTGACCAACTGAAATCGCGTAGCAGTTAACGGCTAAGCTAGTTAGAGCAATGATGCTAACGGTTAGCTGTTTTTAGCATCTATTAGCATAAAGATTCCTGTTGGATGGAGCCGTTGGTGACCCGAAAATGCTACTCGATGCCTTAAGGAGATGTCTACTTCCCGCGACCTTTAACACACGACTGTAAGTCTTTAACTGTATTTACCTTTAGTAGTAGGTAGCCTACTTGTATTTTACTTGTGTATTTCCATTTAATGCTATTTTATACTTCTAATCTTCTTAAATTCAGTAGCCAATATTGTACATTTTTGTTATTCAACTACATTAAACTGGACAGCTTTAGTTAGCCTACTTTAAAAACTGATATTTGTGGCTTATACTGAATATGAATAATACATAAATAGATAGTGATAGCTTAAGATGTACATACATCAGGCATAGCAGTATAACGTTTTCCAGATGTGTTGAACATTCATTAATTATCATAATCCAGTCATTTCACTGTATATGACCTGAAATGGGCTATTATGGATAATGAGTACTTTTAGTATTTAAATGTCAACACTTCTTGAGTTTTCATTTAGTGAGATTTTGTATGAAAGACTTTTACCTAAAACAGTACTTTTACGATTTAGTATTGCCAATGTTATACTCAATTAAATGTATTTGATCATTTTAAGATGCTGCGAAGACTCAGATTCATACTGTATAAATTATACATTATTCAATAAAAAAATAAATGACTACATAGGCCTGATGCCTTGGTGACCTTCCAATATTATTATGAAATTGGTTATGCATAATGAGTAGATTTTTATTGTAATACTTTTATATTTTTTCGTGGAGGACTTTTACTTGTTACGTGTACCTAAGTAAAATATCTGAGTAGTTCATTCATTCCTTTCGTTTGATCGATTGCAGTAAAGATGACAAGTATTTCCTTACACATATATCTATAAATCTTTTGAATACTCACGTGGAACTTCATCTCAGCGTAATAGTCGTCGTTGTCCACGCTGAAGATCTTGTAGTTGGACAGAATGTGCAGCAGCTCCCACTCTCCCTGGTTCATGAACACACTCTTGTCCTCCCTGAGCTCCTCGGGGCTTCGCATCAGCGTGATGTTGATGTCGTCAACTAGATCAAAGTCAAAATCAACTTTATTGTCAATCTTTCAGTTTGTGCAGTGATTCCCGCAGAAATGAAATATACTTTGGGGGAACGAGTCGGGGTGGGGTGGGGGGTCGGTGCGTGAAAAAAAATCTCCTCAGAAATCTCTCAAAAATGTAGGAGCGGGGCTAGTCCTGGTGGGCTACCCAGGCTGAGTGACAAGGTGGCATCCAGGAAACTGACATTTGCAGGTCACTGCCATCGACACCAGGAACTTCCAGCTGGCAAGTTAGTACTCTGGGAGCCAACACACGGGCACCGACCAAGAGGGCGCCCCACGCCAACATACGTGGAGGTGCTGAGGAAGGATGTGGGGGTGGAAAGCTCCACAGAGCTGGCCGGGTGTATGGAGGACCGTGAGGATTGGCAAACCCGTTGGCAAACTCGTCTAAGGACGACCTAGTAGTAGTAGTCCTTGATTGGCTCAAGTTCACACCTTTTTAGGGGCGGGGCTAGTGATGTTGTCCCGGGGATGCTTAGGAGTTGATAAAGGAGATAATCCCACTGACGTCATCATTTGATTCCAAAAGTGGGTCTGGACTCGCGCCCATAGAGGCTGTTTACCAGTATAATGGCTCCCCCCCAAAGTATAATTTATGGGTGGCTCCCCCCAAAGTATAATTTATGGGTGGCTCCCCCCAAAGTATAATTTATGGTTTTTTAAGTTTTTTTTACTCACTGAGCACTCATTGCCACCAATGTAAATGCAAATGAGTGCTCACTGAGTAAAAAAAAACAAAAAACACACAAATTATACTTTGGGGGGAGCCATTATACTTTGGGGGCCCCCCAAAGTATTAACATGCTGTGGGAATCACTGTTGTGTGTACAGAGAGATCGAAATACCGTTTCCCACAATACAAAAACAAATGTATATAAAAAAGATGTATGTATACTAGGGCTGCACGATATATCGTGTCGTGACGATAATCGCGTTATGCACATGCACGATATTGACATTGCAGGACAATAAAAAATGTTTTAGGACGTGCGATATTAAGTAGGCAAATGAACTCAAACACGTCATGTTACAATTATTTTTGCTGCTTGCTACAAAATGAAAACTTGCGCGGCTCTCATGTCAGGGGTTCTTGAGTGAGTGACAAGCCGGTGTTATGCCGTAGGTTGAAGCCTTGCCATAGATTTAAGCCCTGTTCGCGGGGACGCGCAAAGGTGACGTCATCGCCTGTATTGAGCTTTTGCCGTTTTTTCACCGTTTTCTAAGCTTTTTTCACCCTTTTGAATGATATATCAGATTAAACAGCAAACGGCTGAATAAATAATGTGCATACAATTGCGAGGAGGCTCGTTTTAAGGACACGTTTCTCAGATCTGTCACAATCTTCGTATTGGAATAAACTTCCGTTTTTGAGTGCAGTCCCACTCTGTTATATTCCTCCTTCCTACAGAACAGACAATGACAGGATAATATGTGATTTGTCAATAGTCATATTTCTTAAAAACTTCTCTGTTGTTTAAGTGTCTGATAACCACGAATAGTAAGCAATGATAAAACCGTAATGATATCACATGATCATGTCAGACACTGTGTTATTTTCAATCAAGCCTAAAAGATAATGTGTTCAAACCGGCTTCACTCACTTGAATTGCTCCTTTGAATATCATTTTTATATATTCCTACTCAACACATGTTTGCATTGTAATGCCACTCCTATTTTTTTTTTAAATTGTATTTTAAGGTGACATTGAATGCTTTGAAAGGTGCCCTAAAATAAAGTGTATTATTGATCTTATATCTGTGCCTCTATTACATTACATTTCATTTTCTATCACACTATTAATGTTCCTTATTTTAGACTAGGTTAATCCTGGTGTCAATAGGGAAGATCTGCACTGTTCTCTACATAACATGTTCAGAGCAGGTATTTCTCCTGCCGGATTTGGAACCCCCCCTATATCTTTCTCCAGGATAGTCACAGACTCACCAAAATCACACTGGTGCTTGCTGTTCCCCTCTAGGTTGTGATCACAAAAGCATTTCACTCTGGGCCCAGCAGGTACAAAAATAAAGAGGGGCTTCAAAATCCGGCAGAGCAGGTGTTGGTGCTGCCGGATTTGGAACCCCCCCATATCTTTCTCCAGGATAGTCACAACTTCACCAAAATCATACTGTTGTTTGCTGTTCCCCTCTAGTTTGTGCTCACAAAAGCATTTCACTCTGGGCCCTGCAGGTGAAAAACTAAAGAGGGGCTTCAAAATCCGGCAGTGCAGTTGTTAGAGCTGCCGGATTTTGAAGCGCCCCCTGTCATTTTGGCCAGGATAGATAAATGCTTTTGTGAGCATAAACTAGAGGGGAACAGGCAACACCAGTGTGATTTTGGTGACATTGTGACTTTCCTGGCCAAAATGACAGGGGGCGCTTCAAAATCCGGCAGCTCTAACAACTGCACTGCCGGATTTTGAAGCCCCTCTTTATTTTTGTACCTGCTGGGCCCAGAGTGAAATGCTTTTGTGATCACAACCTAGAGGGGAACAGCAAGCACCAGTGTGATTTTGGTGAGTCTGTGACTATCCTGGAGAAAGATATGGGGGGGGTTCCAAATCCGGCAGGAGAAATACCTGCTCTGAACATGTTATGTAGAGAACAGTGCAGATCTTCCCTATTGACACCAGGATTAACCTAGTCTAAAATAAGGAACATTAATAGTGTGATAGAAAATGTAATGTAATAGAGGCACAGATATAAGATCAATAATACACTTTATTTTAGGGCACCTTTCAAAGCATTCAATGTCACCTTAAAATACAATTTAAAAAAAAATAGGAGTGGCATTACAATGCAAACATGTGTTGAGTAGGAATATATAAAAATGATATTCAAAGGAGCAATTCAAGTGAGTGAAGCCGGTTTGAACACATTATCTTTTAGGCTTGATTGAAAATAACACAGTGTCTGACATGATCATGTGATATCATTACTGTCATATCATTGCTTACTATTCGTGGTTATCAGACACTTAAACAACAGAGAAGGTTTTAAGAAATAGGACTATTGACAAATCACATATTATCCCGTCATTGTCTGTTCTGTAGGAAGGAGGAATATAACAGAGTGGGACTATACACTCAAAAACGTAAGTGTATTCCAATACGAAGATTGTGACAGATCTGAGAAACGTGTCCTTAAAACGAGCCTCCTCGCAATTGTATGCACATTATTTATTCAGCTGTTTGCTGTTTAATCTGATATATCATTCAAAAGAGAGAAAAAAGCTTAGAAAACGGCGAACGCTCAATACAGGCGATGACGTCACCTTTGCGCGTCCCCGCGAACAGGGCTTCGACCTACGCCATAACACCGGCTCTGCATGCACAGCAAACCACCAATCACAATCATTCTTGATCAGATCACAGCAGGATAACCGAGCTAGCTCAGCTTGTTGCTCTGATAGCTTAAGATCCAGAAGTCTGTGACTAAAATCCTTCATCCGGTTAAATATTGTTAAAAAAATACGAATTGTTATAGCTTTAAAGTTCAAGAGAGGATGGCTTACGGACAAACAAAACTGTCTTCTCTCCAATTCCTGTATTTTTTTCATATCGCAATAGGTGCTTTCACACCGGAGTACTTGTACCCGTACTTTTCCCGTTTAGTTCCGTTAGTGCCTGGAATTTTGCGTTCACACCAAAAAGAGAACTTAGTTCCGAGAACTTTTACCCCCATGTTTAGTGCCTGCTAGAGAGGTGGTACTTTCCTGGGGAGAACAAATTGGCTGGGCGAATTGCAAACCACGCCCTGTAAAACTCTGAAAAGTTTTTTGAAGCCGCCATTGTATTTGCTGGCATTAGCATTATTAGCATTAGCCCCGCGCACCAACGGAGAGAGAATAACTTATGGCAACACAAAAAAAAACATGGGAGCGGTGGAGATGAGGAGGTGTCGGAAGGCTTCAGTAGACGCCGTGAAGTTGTTTGCGGCTGCCAGTAAACCCAAAGAAGAAGAAGTGACGTTAGCGGCTTCATTTGCGTAATCTTCCCTCGGGGACTTATCCGGTGTGAACGCGATCGGCTCTTAGTTCCATGGGGGTACTAAGTACTGGGAACTAAGTACGGCAAAGTACTTGGTGTGAAAGCGGCTATTATATATCGCAGGGGGAAAAAATATCTTGCAGCCCTAGTGTATATATATATATATATATGTGTGTGTATATATATATGTGTGTGTATATATATATATGTGTATGTATATAATATGTGTGTATATGTATATACATATATGTATATATATATATATATATATGTATATATATACACACATGTATATATGTATATATACACACATATATATATACACAATCAAAAGACACATTTATACATATGCTCACATTAAGACCTAAATAAAAGCACACAAATAAAATAACAGTCACTTCAATATCTTTGAGAATGTACATTAGTGCAAGACTGTCCATAGCAGTGTAAAAAAGGCAAAAAAGTGTCTCGAAAAATAATATGGTGAGCAGCGTGAAGCGGCCGTCAACAAGTTCCCCTTCACCCTCCACTCTGATATGAGAGTGGTATCATAGTATCACAACAGAGCAGTTGTCTCACTCGAGTCTTAATGAGAATATTTGAAGAGAGAGTTTGATGTTGTTCTTCTGATTTTAGGTTAATATGTCTCAATGGTAATATGGTCTACTTTCCTGCTGTCTACCTGAGTCTGGTGCTGCCATCAAATCGAAATCTGTGTGACAGATAGTTGACTAATGGTTCAGTTGACAGTATTGAGGAGCATTAATTCTGAATCTGAAATATACTATGGATATTTTGGAGTCACACAGATTTAATCTGTATTTATTTTATTGCCACCTAATCCGCCTAAATGAGCTGTGTTCATTTTTGAGTTAACTCCATATTTTGCACTGTACTGCGACAATATTAATGTGCGTTTCTCTTCATTTAGAGATGTTATTCTCCCACACTCTAGCCTGTTAGGAAACAACACACATCCAAACCCTTTATAACAACAAGCTTGTACTAGTGATGTTTTTAAACCAAACAAAAGAGCTAAATCCCCCAAAATATGTGTTAGTTGAGTGAATAAAGCCTTACTGGTGTGCAGCCAGCTCTGGAAGGTGAGGCTGCATTTCTGCACATCGAAAGGGAAGTTGTAGATGTTGAGCGTGCAGGCCGTCACCACCTGGATGGGCTTGTAGTTTCGCACCAGTCCATCGTGGGTCACATAGACGTACGGTATGTCCGGAGACTTCCCCACATCCACACTGTCGGTTAGAGGCAAAATATTGACATTATTTGAACAGACTCTCTGAGAATAATGATTCAAGCGACAGAAAATAGGATGTTTCTCTTACAACTCATTGATGAGGATGTCCGGCACCCACACGTTAGCCGTAGGTAAAGAAACCTGTTTCACTTCATCAAAATCCTCCGGGTTCCACACCAGGAATTCATCCGTCCATGACTAAGATATGGAAGAAATAAAGAGGCTAAATTATTATATATTAAATATAGATTAGGGCTTTTTGCACAGGGTTTAAATATACTATAAATGTTAAAGTAACAGAAGATACATGTTATACGTATACATACTGTAAAGACATAAGGAGTAGGGTAACATTGGTATTGATGAGGTATACGATAACTCAAACACCGTTAAAACTAACAGGTTGTCAGTACTAATAACAGTAATCATAACAAATTGGTTTAATGGATCCAGTATTTGATAGTGAAAAGTTGCAGTAGCTTCGCCCAGATCTTTAGGACAAATCACAGTTCATGTTGTGATTTGTCATTTTTAGAAACTAAATGTAGTCTTACCTGCCTGTACCACACATACGTTGTCAAAACCTGGTTCTTCTCGTCCTGTAATTGAATCGAAATCTTCAGTTAGAGACACATTTGTAATATTTATTTGTATTCTTATGTATACTCTACTCTATTTATTTTTGTATTAGTACATTTATTAATATGTTAGAAACAAACAATAATAATAATAATTATAACAAAGAGACGCAAAATAAAACAAACGTTCAAGGTATAAACAAATAAACTCTCAAATAGTTTCCGTCATGTTCAAAAGCGGCAAGAAGAAGCTTGAGAACGTTTCTGGTCCGACCCCCTCTTGCGTGCATTGTTCATGAAAAATACATAAGTATAATAATGTAACGTTCTGGATGTGTGTAATTAGGGCTGCTCGATTATGGCAAAAATCATAATCTGCATTATTTGGGTCAATAATTGATATCACGATTATTAAAAACGATTATCCATTTACTTTGAAAACACCCATTTATTAAAAAAATTCATAAAAATAAATAAATAATCGTTTTATTTCGATTATGTTGTTTTCATAATCGTTGCAAGCCAAAATCGTAATTGTGATTAAAATACGATGAATTGAGCGCCCTATGTGTAATAGTTTATTTGTTGACTCACCACATTGAGGATGGAGTACACCATGAGGTCGATGGCCACGATGGTGGACGTCCTCCAGTCCTTCACCGGTCTCACTCCCTTCTTATAGCCGGCACTCAGAAACTCAGAGAGACGCACCAAGGTGGCGTTCGCAAACCTCCCCGTGCTGCTGCCCGACTTCTTCACTGAAATGTATCAAGTTTTCATCTTTTATACGAGCTGACGCCGCGACTGTTAATATTACATTTTTCTGCAGAAGAGATGCATAACAAAAAATCTGAAGTTAATTTAAACGTTATAGAATGACATTGTTTCTAAAGCTAATCTACTTTTTTAGAATAAGATCTGCCTGATTTCAGTGTAAATAGTGTTTAAATAAATTGCAAATAAACCATTTTGTTTGAAATTAGAAATCTGTTGAATATATTGAATAATTCAGATACAAATTCAAACCAAATACAGTTTAAAATTAAATATATTTAATAGCAGATTCCGGCTATTATAAGCAATATGACTTATAAAGAATGTATTAAGATATGGTATTTATTTAGTGCAATAGTAATAAATAGGCAAGCATTTTGGGTTAATAAAATCAAATACCAAGTATTGTAAACAAAACAAAAAACAATTAAATAAGTAGCAGCATTATAAAATAAACAAACTAGCTGCCAAATCATAATAATAATAATAACTTAGATTTATATAGCGCCTTTCAGGGGACCCAAGCTCGCTTTACCTAAACATAATAAATAATTAAAACCATATATTGCACTTAAGCATATTTAGAGCTCATCAGTCAGCAGTTAATTCCATTTTATTTTGGTACTTCCTTGGTACCGCCATTCTCTATATTCCTGCTAATAACCAATATACTACAGTTAAATATTTAAAGCCACTAAATGTAGTTTAATGAGAATCTGCTGTACCTGTGCAGGCTCTGGTCGCTCCTTGAATAAAGAGTAAAAGGAGTGCGGTCCACGCTGATGAGGCTCTCATGGTGCCGCTTCACCTGGAAGTCTTCCTGCCGCTCTGATGAAAGGCCTCTGGACGCCTCACTCACATATCCTCCGTATCCCTCCACCAAATCCATCACTACACCCTCCTGCACTATGAAAACCTTGTTAGTGTCATCGCAGTCTGACGCCACTCCTCCTCCCGGTCAATAAAGATCTGCCAGATAAGTGGAGCTAAGAGAGTGCAGAAATTAAAACTAGTAAAGTGGGTACTATGTCATGTCTGAGTAATCGTTTAATTAAGTAGTGCGTCAACATCAGACCACTGGAGTAATTAAGAGACTGTTAGACAAGACTGTTAACTCACTTACTGGCGCCTAAGATTCACAGTTTAACATAGGGCTGCACAATTAATTAATACCTTATTAAAATATGGACTTGTGCAATATCCAAATCATTGTAAGGCGATTTCTTTGTCTATTTATTGTTCAAATATTCTTTTTTTTGCTCCTTTTTTCACGACATATTCCTCTTAATGTGTTTATGTATGCATCATGCACAACAACAAAGGAAATTCCTCATATGTGTAAACCTACTTGGCAATAAGCCGATTGTGAATCTGATTTTAAAGCTAAATATGCGGTAAAATACCATTCAAAAGAAGTATCGTGGCTCGGCCTACACACGGGTTATGCCTGGCTGAATTATCATTTATGAACTGAAACATCACGTAAAATAACCGGCAATCTTTCCTAGTTTATTGTCCAGTTCCGTCCCAAATCGCATAAAACTCAATGACACATTTCAGATTCAACTTTATTGTCATTACATAGTACATATACTAGTGACGAAATGTAAGTTAGGCATCTGACCAGAAGTGCGAAATAGCAGTGCAGGAGTCTACATATGAGAATAATTATAAATAGGCTATAAACAGATGCGTATGTACAGTGTAAAGGGCATTGACAGTCAAATATATAAACAGGTGGGTGGTGGGCATGGGTTTATCAGGGAGCCGAGTTCAGCAGGGTAACAGCCCTGGGGAAGAAGCTGACCCTGAACCTGCTGGTCTTGGACTGGAGGCTCCTGAGGCGCCTCCCCGAGGGTAGGAGGACAAACAGATAGTTTGCAGGATGAGAGGTGTCTTTGAAGATGTTGTGCGCCCTCTGCAAACACCGTATCCCCTGGATGTCCTCGATGGCAGGGAGTGGGACACCGATGATGCGTTGGGCGATTTTCGTCACCCTCTGCAATGCCTTCCTGTTGAGCATTGAGCAGTTCCCATACCAGGCTGTGATACAGCATCAAACAGAAATGTGGTTTGATTTTTCACACAGATATATTAGGTGGTTTACTTTTTGAGCTCTTAAACTGCTTTCCACTATCCACTGATTTCTCATGTTTCGGTGTAATTCAGAATAAATAATAGGCAGGTTCCTGGTTGATTCGACTTCATGAGACTTTTATTTTCACTTGTCCTTTATTATATTCACAAACCATTCATTTTAAAGGCTTATCTTTTCAAGCATTGATCGAGTCTGTCCACAAAGAGATTAGAAGCTTCATACAGACTGTAACTAAGCACTTTATCGCCAGCTCTGGTTGCATAACATCATGAAACCAGATCCACTGGTTCTCAGATGTGTGTAAATTGTGTTAATATGGATCTTTCCAGTATAGCAAGTTCTCCATGACGCAGGTTTGATATTCTAGTCAGGATATCAGGAAACCACCAGGGAAAAGAGGCAACGCAGCAGAGCTCTGAATGCTTTTATTGATCTGTTTTCTGGAAACTGGATTGAATACAATAGCATAACATCACACTGAGGCTTTATCACACATTATCTTTGAGTCAAGCTTCACTGTCGGGAATACACAACAGACGCGATGTCTTTCTCAGACTGATGTTGCGTTACGGTGGCAGTGCAATATCTGGATGTTAGGCAAACTGAATATTTAAACAATAGTACTAGTTTCAGACAAATTCTATTTCATTCTACTCGTTTGTTTTAAATTATTTGTATAGTTTAGCGATAGATGGGGGAAGAAAGATGATCAGATAAAACAAAGGCAAACGGTTACATGTTTTCCCAAATTGTTCGTTTCTCGGTTACATTCAATACGAAGTTGAAAAACATGGCATAACGTAAAAATAAAGGTATGTAATATATTGGTTAACAACAATGCAACAGCATACTGTATAAAGTGTTTCCTATACGGCCTTATTACTTTTGTGGAAGGGAAATTAAATAGCAACAGTCTTTGTATACATGTGAAATGGGACACCCCAATTAGCTATGTGAAGCTTTACAATAAAAGCCCAGACACTAAAGAGAACATATATATCTTACCAACACTTCTAGAGTTGGAGAGAGTTTGTATTATAAAGAAACCTAATAAGCTTAAAAAAAACTAACACTAATCAAATAGCCTAAAACGAACCTAACCCTTACTACGAAATGCTCCCAAAACATTGTCAATCAGTCAAATCAATGGTATAAAACAGGTAAGATGATAAACACGTATACTGTATGACAAAGGGAAAAGCATGGTACACATCCAATGAGGTTCAGAGTAAAGGAACATGTTCACATCACAAGCAAGGGGCTTCACAAACAAAAAGTCAGGCGAAGCTCCAGCTGGCCCAGAGCATCAGCAGCGTCCCGGCGTACGAGATCAGGACTACGAGGTAGAAGCGAAACAGGAAGCCGTCGAGTTTTGAACACAGAGCCAGCCAATCAGCATGAGCCGAAGACTCGCTGTCCTCCTGAGATAATGCCAGGCGAAGAGTCACCAACTCCTGCAGGAGCCAGTCCAGACCAGAGGGAGACTCCTGGATCTCATTCAGCGAGAGCAGGTCCTCCTCCATAGATGCATCCATATCATACTCTAAAGAGAAGATCAAGGAGTCTGAGTTATAATGTGACAGTTAATCAGAGATGGCAAAAGTACACACATCCTTTACTCAAGTAGAAGTACAGATACTTGTGTTTAAAAATACTCTGGTGAAAGTAGAAGTACTGACTAAACTTCTTTACTCAAGTAAAAGTAAAGAGGCTTTGAAATGTACTTCAGTAAAAAGTACCCATAACTAGCAGCTGCTTTAAAGAGTACCTGACCTCCCTTTATATCAATAGAACAATAATGTCATTGTTAGCTAATGAATGTTTCCATGCTGAACAACGGCAACATGACAACGTTTCCATTGGTCCCTCTTCTTTAGAGAAGACCAGGAAATGATGGATACACGGATCGTGTTCAAATCAATAGGCACGCAATGACTCTAAAGAACTAGAAAATGCATTTCTTGCAGAAAATGCGTGTGAATGCTGTAAACTGTGAACATTTAAGGCTGAATTTAGCTGAAAATGCAGAAAAAGCTGAATATGTTATTAGCTGAATGGTAGCTGCTTTTAGCTAAAAAAAATGCAGAAAAAGCTGAATATTTAAAAGAAAAGGTTTAAAAAAGGTATAAACAACAACATGTATAGCCTTGATGTCCTGAAATAGCTGAATAATGTAATAGTTGAATGGGTTCTGCAGCTGAAAATAGGCTGAAGGAGTTAAATATCAGATGTAAGTAGTAGTGAATGAATTTGTATTAAGATGAGAAAAGAAAGTAAAAAGGCTTGGGAAACTTTTGAACTAACTTGATGGTGAATGATCTGTCGCCATGGCAACGGCATTTGATGACATCCCATAATACTCTTAGATGTGTTGATGGCTGCATTGTTACCAAACCTGTGAAGTTTTGGGCCATTTCGAGTATTTTCACTGAAGTTATGAGAAAACCGTGTTTCATGGTGAGCATTGTGTTGCCATGGCAACGACATTTGAAGAAATCTCAAAACTGTCACGTAGATGTCTTCACGGCTGGACTGTTAGCATACATGTGAAGTTTGCGCACACTTTGAACATTTGCATAGGAGTTATAGTGACATCATATTTTATGGCGAGGGATGCGTTTCCATGGAAACGGCATATGGTGAGATCTCAGATTTGGCGTAGAGCTGTGGAGGCATGGACCGGTGATATACAAGTGAAGATTGGGGGACGATTGGACCGTGTCCATTGGATTTATAGCGACATCAAGTTGTATGGCGAGGGATGCGTTTCCATGGAAACGGCATATGGTGAGATCTCAGATTTGGCGTAGAGCTCTTGAGGCATGGACCGGTGATATACAAGTGAAGATTGGGGGACGATTGGACAGTGTCGATTTGACTTACAGCCTCATCGTGTTTCATGGCGAGTGGTCTGTCGCCATGGCGATGACATTTGATGACACCCCATACTACGCTTAGATGCATTGATGGCTGCATCGTTATCAAACCTGTGAAGTTCTGGGCTGTTTGGAGTATTTTCACTGAAGCTATGAGAAAACCGTGTTTCAAGGCGAGCATTGTGTTGCCATGGCAACGGCATTTGGAGAAATCTCAAGACTGTCCCGAATCGTCTTCACAGCTGGACTGTTGAAGTCTGCTGCATGTCAGTTGGAGCGATGACATCATCGTGTTCCATTACACAGGTGTTTATAGTTGAACTAACGAGCTCTGTAGAGATCACAGGTTTCCATTGTTCTGAATGAGAGATGAACCTCTTACATGTGAACGTTTTGTGGAAGAACCGTAACAGATATCTGTGAAATTTCAAAACGTGAAGCATGTCAAGGAAGTTGAGTATCTGAAGTGTAATTTTTGTGTAGTTTTGGGTTAATAATGTGGCCTTTTTGGCAGTTTAACTAAAGGTGTGCGGCTGCTACCGTGAGGAAATATCTGCCTGAAATTACAATGGGCTTCAATGGAGGAATGTTGAACGTTTTTGTCACTTAATGCCCTCAAGAGGCATTTTCTTTAATATCTTTTCTTATTTTTTCTTTATTTTCCAAGCTAGGAGAGGTTTTCCTACGTTTTCCATGAAAAAATATGTCTGAGGAGTGTAGGGTTTGGGAAGTATGGCAAGTGTAAAACATTTTTGGGGGAGAATTTTGAGCTGTCCTGCACTCTGTTTTGAGATCAAAGCACTCTAGAGTTAATGAGCTGCTCCATCCACTCTAATGTAAAAATCTTAAAAATGCCTCTCTACCAAGCTCCAAACTAAATTCAATATCTCAAAAAGTTGAAAAGATATCAAAATTATTTTATACAAGTTTTATAGCTGAAGGTATTGTGATCATTTGAAAGTTGGAATGAAGTGTCTGGCTGAAATTATGTGGAAGGAGATGCATTTGGCGCAAAGTGTAGGAAAAGTGGATTTGAAGGCTCTTCCCATTGACTTCAATGTTAAAAAAAAGAGTTTAAAAAGCTGAATATTTCAAAAAGTATAAAATATTTTGAAAAAGTTGAAGGTTTCCCATCGATTCCTGAACAGGCTGAATAGTTTAATATTTGAATGGTTTCTGTAGCTGAAAATAAGCTGAAGTTATGGAGTGCCAAAGTATTGGCTGAAATAATAATAATAAGGGGAAGAACTAGAAAATGCATTTCTTGCAGAAAATGCGTGCGAATGCTGTAAACTGTGAACATTTATGGCTGAATTTAGCTGAAAATGCAGAAAAAGCTGAATATGTTATTAGCTGAATGGTAGCTGCTTTTAGCTAAAAAAATGCAGAAAAAGCTGAATATTTAAAAGAAAAGGTTTAAAAAAGGTATAAACAACAACATGTATAGCCTTGATGTCCTGAAATAGCTGAATAATGTAATAGTTGAATGGGTTCTGCAGCTGAAAATAGGCTGAAGGAGTTAAATATCAGATGTAAGTAGTAGTGAATGAATTTGTATTAAGATGAGAAAAGAAAGTAAAAAGGCTTGAGAAACTTTTGAACTAACTTGATGGTGAATGATCTGTCGCCATGGCAACGGCATTTGATGACATCCCATAATACTCTTAGATGTGTTGATGGCTGCATTGTTACCAAACCTGTGAAGTTTTGGGCCATTTCGAGTATTTTCACTGAAGTTATGAGAAAACCGTGTTTCATGGTGAGCATTGTGTTGCCATGGCAACGGCATTTGAAGAAATCTCAAAACTGTCACGTAGATGTCTTCACGGCTGGACTGTTAGCATACATGTGAAGTTTGCGCACACTTTGAACATTTGCATTGGAGTTATAGTGACATCATATTTTATGGCGAGGGATGCGTTTCCATGGAAACGGCATATGGTGAGATCTCAGATTTGGCGTAGAGCTGTGGAGGCATGGACCGGTGATATACAAGTGAAGATTGGGGGACGATTGGACCGTGTCCATTGGACTTATAGCGTCATCAAGTTGTATGGCGAGGGATGCGTTTCCATGGAAACGGCATATGGTGAGATCTCAGATTTGGCGTAGAGCTGTGGAGGCATGGACCGGTGATATACAAGTGAAGATTGGGGGACGATTGGACAGTGTCGATTTGACTTACAGCCTCATCGTGTTTCATGGCGAGTGGTCTGTCGCCATGGCGATGACATTTGATGACACCCCATACTACGCTTAGATGCATTGATGGCTGCATCGTTATCAAACCTGTGAAGTTCTGGGTTGTTTGGAGTATTTTCACTGAAGTTATGAGAAAACCGTGTTTCAAGGCGAGCATTGTGTTGCCATGGCAACGGCATTTGAAGAAATCTCAAGACTGTCCCGAATCGTCTTCACAGCTGGACTGTTGAAGTCTGCTGCATGGCAGTTGGAGTGATGACATCATCGTGTTCCATTACACAGGTGTTTATATTTGAACTAACGAGCTCTGTAGAGATCACAGGTTTCCATTGTTCTGAATGAGAGATGAACCTCTTACATGTGAACGTTTTGTGGAAGAACCGTAACAGATATCTGTGAAATTTCAAAACGTGAAGCATGTCAAGGAAGTTGAGTATCTGAAGTGTAATTTTTGTGTAATTTTGGGTTAATAATGTGGCCTTTTTGGCAGTTTAACTAAAGGTGTGCGGCTGCTACCATGAGGAAATATCTGCCTGAAATTACAATGGGCTTCGATGGAGGAATGTTGAACGTTTTTGTCACTTAATGCCCTCAAGAGGCATTTTCTTTAATATTTTTTCTTATTTTATTTTAATTTTCCAAGCTAGGAGAGGTTTTCCTACGTTTTTCATGAAAAAATATGTCTGAGGAGTGTAGGGTTTGGGAATTATGGCAAGTTTAAAACATTTTTGGGGGAGAATTTTGAGCTGTCCTGCACTCTGTTTTGAGATCAAAGCACTCTAGAGTTAATGAGCTGCTCCATCCACTCTAATGTAAAAATCTTAAAAATGCCTCTCTACCAAGCTCCAAACTAAATTCAATATCTCAAAAAGTTGAAAAGATATCAAAATTATTTTATACAAGTTTTATAGCTGAAGGTATTGTGATCATTTGAAAGTTTGAATGAAGTGTCTGGCTGAAATTATGTGGAAGGAGATGCATTTGGCGCAAAGTGTAGGAAAACAGGATTTGAAGGCATCTCCCATTGACTTCAATGTTAAAAAAAGAGTTTAAAAAGCTGAATATTTCAAAAAGTATGAAATATTTTGAAAAAGTTGAAGGTTTCCCATCGATTCCTGAACAGGCTGAATAGTTTAATATTTGAATGGTTTCTGTAGCCGAAAGTAAGCTGAAGTTATGGAGAGCTAAAGTATTGGCTGATTTGAAGGCTCTTCCCATTGACTTCAATGTTAAAAAAAGAGTTTAAAAAGCTGAATATTTCAAAAAGTATGAAATATTTTGAAAAAGTTGAAGGTTTCCCATCGATTCCTGAACAGGCTGAATAGTTTAATATTTGAATGGTTTCTGTAGCCAAAAGTAAGCTGAAGTTATGGAGAGCTAAAGTATTGGCTGATTTGAAGGCTCTTCCCATTGACTTCAATGTTAAAAAAAGAGTGTAAAAAGCTGAATATTTCAAAAAGTATAACATATTTTGAAAAAGTTGAAGGTTTCCCATCGATTCCTGAACAGGCTGAATAGTTTAATATTTGAATGGTTTCTGTAGCTGAAAATAAGCTGAAGTTATGGAAAGCCAAAATATTGGCTGAAATAATAATAATAATAATAAGGGGAAGAATAAAGATTTGAAGCACTATAGTGGAATGCTGTAAACAGCATTCGCACTAATAAAGATTTGAAGCACTATAGTGGAATGCTGTAAACAGCATTCGCACTAATAATGATCACGCATCAAACACACATTCAGACTAAAGGAACCAGCTGTTTGGAAAATGAGAGAAGTAGAAAGTACAAGTATTTGAGTTCAACATGTAAGAAGTAGAAAGTACAGGTATTTGTGTTCAACATGTGAGAAGTAGAAAGTACAGGTATTTGAGTTCAACATGTAAGAAGTAGAAAGTACAGGTATTTGAGTTCAACATGTAAGAAGTAGAAAGTACAGGTATTTGAGTTCAACATTTAAGAAGTAGAAAGTACAGGTATTAGAGTTCAACATGTAAGAAGTAGAAAGTACAGGTATTTGTGTTCAACATGTGAGAAGTAGAAAGTACAGGTATTTGAGTTCAACATGTAAGAAGTAGAAAGTACAGGTATTTGAGTTCAACATGTAAGAAGTAGAAAGTACAGGTATTTGAGTTCAACATGTAAGAAGTAGAAAGTACAGGTATTTGTGTTTCAACATGTAAGAAGTAGAAAGTATAGGTATTTGTGTTCAACATGTAAGAAGTAGAAAGTACAGGGTATTTGAGTTCAACATGTAAGAAGTAGAAAGTACAGGTATTTGTGTTCAACATGTAAGAAGTAGAAAGTACAGGTATTTGAGTTCAACATGTGAGAAGTAGAAAGTACAGGTATTTGGGTTCAACATGTAAGAAGTAGAAAGTACAGGTATTTGGGTTCAACATGTAAGAAGTAGAAAGTACAGGTATTTGGGTTCAACATGTAAGAAGTAGAAAGTACAGGTATTTGGGTTCAACATGTAAGAAGTAGAAAGTACAGGTATTTGAGTTCAACATGTAAGAAGTAGAAAGTACAGGTATTTGGGTTCAACATGTAAGAAGTAGAAAGTACAGGTATTTTGTGTTCAACATGTAAGAAGTAGAAAGTACAGGTATTTGAGTTCAACATGTAAGAAGTAGAAAGTACAGGTATTTGTGTTCAACATGTAAGAAGTAGAAAGTACAGGTATTTGGGTTCAACATGTAAGAAGTAGAAAGTACAGGTATTTGTGTTCAACATGTAAGAAGTAGAAAGTACAGGTATTTGTGTTCAACATGTAAGAAGTAGAAAGTACAGGTATTTGTGTTCAACATGTAAGAAGGTAGAAAGTACAGGTATTTGAGTTCAACATGTAAGAAGGAGAAAGTACAGGTATTTGGGTTCAACATGTAAGAAGTAGAAAGTACAGGTATTTGTGTTCAACATGTAGAAGTAGAAAGTACAGGTATTGAGTTCAACATGTAAGAAGTAGAAAGTACAGGTATTTGGGTTCAACATGTAAGAAGTAGAAAGTACAGGTATTTGTGTTCAACATGTAAGAAGTAGAAAGTACAGTATTTGGGTTCAACATGTAAGAAGTAGAAAGTACAGGTATTTGTGTTCAACATGTAAGAAGTAGAAAGTACAGGTATTTGTGTTCAACATGTAAGAAGTAGAAAGTACAGGTATTTGGGTTCAACATGTAAGAAGTAGAAAGTACAGGTATTTGAGTTCAACATGTAAGAAGTAGAAAGTACAGGTATTTGTGTTCAACATGTAAGAAGTAGAAAGTACAGGTATTTGGGTTCAACATGTAAGAAGTAGAAAGTACAGGTATTTGAGTTCAACATGTAAGAAGTAGAAAGTACAGGTATTAGAGTTCAACATGTAAGAAGTAGAAAGTACAGGTATTTGAGTTCAACATGTAAGAAGTAGAAAGTACAGGTATTTGTGTTCAACATGTAAGAAGTAGAAAGTACAGGTATTTGAGTTCAACATGTGAGAAGTAGAAAGTACAGGTATTTGAGTTCAACATGTAGAAGTAGAAAGTACAGGTATTGGGTTCAACATGTAAGAAGTAGAAAGTACAGGTATTTGTGTTCAACATGTAAGAAGTAGAAAGTACAGGTTTTTTGGGTTCAACATGTAAGAAGTAGAAAGTACAGGTATTTGTGTTCAACATGTAAGAAGTAGAAAGTACAGGTATTTGAGTTCAACATGTAAGAAGTAGAAAGTACAGGTATTTGTGTTCAACATGTAAGAAGTAGAAAGTTCAGGTATTGTGTTCAACATGTAAGAAGTAGAAAGTACAGGTATTTGGGTTCAACATGTAAGAAGTAGAAAGTACAGGTATTTGTGTTCAACATGTAAGAAGTAGAAAGTACAGGTATTTGGGTTCAACATGTAAGAAGTAGAAAGTACAGGTATTTGTGTTCAACATGTAAGAAGTAGAAAGTACAGGTATTTGGGTTCAACATGTAAGAAGTAGAAAGTACAGGTATTTGTGTTCAACATGTAAGAAGTAGAAAGTACAGGTATTTGGGTTCAACATGTAAGAAGTAGAAAGTACAGGTATTTGTGTTCAACATGTAAGAAGTAGAAAGTACAGGTATTTGAGTTCAACATGTAAGAAGTAGAAAGTACAGGTATGTGTGTTCAACATGTAAGAAGTAGAAAGTACAGGTATTTGAGTTCAACATGTAAGAAGTAGAAAGTACAGGTATTTGTGTTCAACATGTAAGAAGTAGAAAGTACAGGTATTTGAGTTCAACATGTAAGAAGTAGAAAGTACAGGTATTTGGGTTCAACATGTAAGAAATAGAAAGCACTGGTATTTGAGTTCAACATGTAAGAAGTAGAAAGTACAGGTATTTGTGTTCAACATGTAAGAAGTAGAAAGTACAGGTATTTGTGTTCAACATGTAAGAAGTAGAAAGTACAGGTATTTGAGTTCAACATGTAAGAAGTAGAAAGTACAGGTATTTGTGTTCAACATGTAAGAAGTAGAAAGTACAGGTATTTGTGTTCAACATGTAAGAAGTAGAAAGTACAGGTATTTGAGTTCAACATGTAAGAAGTAGAAGTACAGGTATTTGTGTTCAACATGTAAGAAGTAGAAAGTACAGGTATTTGTGTTCAACATGTAAGAAGTAGAAAGTACAGGTATTTGTGTTCAACATGTAAGAAGTAGAAAGTACAGGTATTTGTGTTCAAAATGTAAGAAGTAGAAAGTACAGGTATTTGTGTTCAACATGTAAGAAGTAGAAAGTACAGGTATTTGTGTTCAACATGTAAGAAGTAGAAAGTACAGGTATTTGGGTTCAACATGTAAGAAGTAGAAAGTACAGGTATTTGAGTTCAACATGTAAGAAGTAGAAAGTACAGGTATTTGGGTTCAACATGTAAGAAGTAGAAAGTACAGGTATTTGTGTTCAACATGTAAGAAGTAGAAAGTACAGGTATTTGTGTTCAACATGTAAGAAGTAGAAAGTACAGGTATTTGTGTTCAACATGTAAGAAGTAGAAAGTACAGGTATTTGTGTTCAACATGTAAGAAGTAGAAAGTACAGGTATTTGTGTTCAACATGTAAGAAGTAGAAAGTACAGGTATTTGGGTTCAACATGTAAGAAGTAGAAAGTACAGGTATTTGAGTTCAACATGTAAGAAGTAGAAAGTACAGGTATTGTGGGTTCAACATGTAAGAAGTAGAAAGTACAGGTATTTGTGTTCAACATGTAAGAAGTAGAAAGTACAGGTATTTGAGTTCAGCATGTAAGAAGTAGAAAGTACAGGTATTTGTGTTCAACATGTAAGAAGTAGAAAGTACAGGTATTTGTGTTCAACATGTAAGAAGTAGAAAGTACAGGTATTTGAGTTCAACATGTAAGAAGTAGAAAGTACAGGTATTTGGGTTCAACATGTAAGAAGTAGAAAGTACAGGTATTTGTGTTCAAAATGTAAGAGGTCAAAGTAAAAAGTCGTCAGAAAAATAAGTAGTGGAGTAAAGTACTGATACCAGAACAATGTACTTAAGTACAGTAACAAAGTATTTGTACTCCACTACTTCCCAGAGTATTTTTAAACATGAGTATCTGTACTGGAGTAAAGGATGTATGTACTTTTGCCATCTCTGGTCCTCCAGCTTGAAGCTCACCTGTGGACAGGTTGATGTGATCGAGGGTCCTGGTGGAGGTCAAAGCGCTCTCCGTGAACCCGTGCCCCACAGATCCGTATTTGTCGAGCAGGCAGGCGGACACGGACATCTGCCGGACCTCCGCCTCGCTGTGGTGCAGCAGCTTCACCACCAGGATGGACTTAGTGAGGCTCAGCATCAACATGGCCATAGACACCGCGAAGAACACGCCTGCAGAGTTTAGTTTATTTGTTTATCGTGTCGTGGACAGTCCCCATTGATCGACTGTCACAAATAACAGTAAATGGAGCAGCTTTAGCCGACATTGCTAAACTCCAGCTGTTGTCCGCGGACAGATGATAATAGACACCCTTAAAATCACAATAAAAAGAGAAACAGAGGAGAGACAATAACCAGAGTGATGCATTATTAATATTCAGAACTTAGATTAGATGTGCTTTAATGATCTCAGGTTTGGAAACCACATATTCACAATGACAACAAAACTGATGCTAATACTTAATAATTTGTTTTAATAAGAAAATGTAGAGAAAATATACAGGATCATTAATTATCCACGAAATTTCAAAACTCTTCCTAAGATTAAACATTACGGTTATGTTCTTTTGAAATGAATATCAACTTGTTTTATTAACTTTGTTACAGAAACCACTAAACCACTGTTTCCTGCAAGTAAATGCTCGAAAAGACAGTATTTTTAATTTGGAAGTAATGTTGGAGTTGTTTCCTCTTGTATCAGTCATGATTGATTTGCACTGAAAGTAACTGAGCAATGTGGAAAATAACTTCACTGATTGCCTTTGTTATTTGTTCAAAATAAGCTTGGCCCAATGTTAATTTAAGAACTCTTCCTAAGTTAAAACATAATAGCTTTCTTTAAAATGTATCTTCTATTCTTTGCATTATCAATCAATCAATCAATCAATGTTTATTTATAACCCAATATCACAAATGCTACATTTGTCTCAGTGGTCTTCACAGTTTGTACAGAATATAAGTATAACAATACGACACCCACTGTCCTTAGACCCTCTGTCCTTAGACCCTCTGTCCTTAGACCCTCACATACTTGAGGTCTCTCATTTTGAACTTCGGAGTAATGTTGTCAGTAGTTTAGGATTAAGCTCAAATGTTCACAAAAACAATCCTATGAATATTAAAATCTCTAAATGTTTTTGGAGCTGTGCTGAAATGAATGTAACCTTCCTGTTGTCCTTGGGTCAAATTTGACCCGTTTCCCAATTATTTTATCCAAATTGATAGCATAGCAGATTTGTAGAATTAGTCAACATTTTTGCCTTTTTTTAAACTCAGAATTTAGGTTTGAATTTGCGTAAATGAAGTCTATTGACTGTACATTTTTGAAAAGAAGAGTAACTCTTAAATCGGAGTAAAGTGTGCTCAAAAGGTGCTACACAGATTTGCGTAATTATTTATACTATATGCTTTAAAAACAACCCTGAGGACAAAAGTTGCACAGTTGATAGGAAGACAACCCAAGGGTTAATAAATACGGACCAATGAGCGGCGTCCTGAGCGCGGTGTGGGGCAGCTCGTCCGTCAGGTTGACTCTGAACACGGTGTATCCCAACAGGATGCTGATCTTAAACACGATGCGGGTCCCGCTGTCCAGAGGCAGATAGAAGCTCGTCACGTCCACCAGCATCAGGAAGATACTGGGGATCAGCAGGCCCACCACGTACAGCAGGGGGCGCCGCCGGATCAGGACCTGAGGGGAGGGGGGGAATAAGGAACACAGAAAGAAAGAATTAAGAAAACAGACATCAATACAAAAAGGAGAAAAAGACAAAGAATCAAGAACGATTGGGAAAGATTAAGTATTTTTTTGTATTAAGAGGAAATAATTAGAAAGATTTAATCAAGCAAAAAAAATGGAAGAATTAATTCAAAGAAAAATAAATAATTGAAATAATAGTAGAAATGTAAATGAAAATGATAAAAAAAAAAGAAACACTTACTTAATATATATAATTTATGTAAAAGCAATTAAGAAAACTTTTCAAGAAGACATAAGAAATAATTAATACATATACAATAAAAAAGAAATAATTTAAATGCTTAAAGAAAAGCAAATGATAAAGTTAAAAAATATATATTCAACAAAGAAATAAATGAATAAAATATCAACAAAGTGAAAATCAAGAAAGAAACAGAAAGTGAGATTTGGAATATCAGACTTTTACTAGCAATGGAGTATTTTGACATCTATGTATCGGTACATATACTGAAGTACACGCTCTGAATCTTCTTCCATTAGCAGAAAGCCTTTCGCTCTCTGAGCTGCATGAATAGCTCCCTGCTCTCCACCTGCACTAACAAGCAGTCCATTGATTAGGAGCCACTGAGACAGTCTCATTATACCCCCCCCCCCCCCCCCATCCCCATCCCTCTTTATCTGTCTCTTTACTTGCCAGAAACAGCCCCCCCCCCATCATCTGGCGTTAGCTCACTATCCTGATCCATGAAGGCCAATTGCTTTACACTTTACTGCTAACCCTCAGAGGGCAACAGTTAAAAGCTCGCCATCGATAAGCAATCACTGCAACGTGCTCACTGGTGTATCACACAGAGAGCTGCAGGAATGAGTCCTAAAACCTAGGAATGAGTTTGTCACAGTAGAGCGAAGGAAGCAGGACCCAAATGCAGATTAACCTGATATACCTTTATTTCAAGGATAATGAAAAATAGAACTAGGACAGACAGAACACTCACCGGTGAACACAGTCAACAACGAAAGACGAACCGACAAAGACAGACAGAAAAACCAGAACTTAAATACACACAAGACTAATCACACAAACAAGACACAGGTGAGGAGGGAGGAGAAAACACAGGGGCCACAGGTGAACACAATCGGGTAATCAGACACACCAGGGAAACTAACGACAGGGAACCACAGACAGATCCAAACAAGACAAAACACAACGCAGAAAGAAAACCAAAAACAGATCTAGACAAGACACCACAAAGACAGATCGTGACAGTACCCCCCCCCTCAAGGGACGGATCCCAGACGTCCCAAAAAAAGAACACAAAAGTCCAAAGCCTCAAGCAGGGTGGGTGGAGGGGGTCCGGAGGAGGGACGTATCACTAGGCCACCAGGGTGGGTGGAGGGGGTCAGGAGGACGGGACTGAGCTGACCGCCCAGAGGCACAGCAGAGGACCAGGAAGGGATCTCGGGCGGACGGCCCGGGGGCAAGGCAGAGTTCAAAAAGGGGGATTCGGGCAGACGGCCCGGGGGCAAGGCAGAGTCTAAGGTGGGGGGACTCGGGCGGCCGAGCATGAGGGCGAAGGCAGCGGCAGGAAGAGTCAGGGGGCCGGGCTCGAGGACGAGGGCAGCGGCAGGAAGAGTCAGGGGGCCGGGATCGCGGGCGAAGACCACGGCTCACAGAGAGCCGGGATCGAGGGCGAAGACCGCGGCTCTCAGGGGGCCGGGATCGCGGGCGAAGACCACGGCTCACAGAGGGCCGGGATCGAGGGCGAAGACCGCGGCTCTCAGGGGGCCGGGCTCGAGGGCGAAGACCGCGGCTCTCAGGGGGCCGGGCTCGAGGGCGAAGACCAGAGAGCTCCGGAGGCCGGGCAGGAAGGCGCTGACGGGCCAGCGCCGGAGGCCGGGCAGGACCCGGTGTCGGCCGGACAGGAACCGGAGCTGGTGGGACAGGCCTCGGCAGGATCCCCCACGGAAGAGGACCAGGACACGGGATTGGCAGGACCCCCGGCGAGACAGAGGATGGCGGGGCCTCCAACGGAACAGGACAAGGGGTTGGCAGGACCCCCGGCAGGAGAGTAGACGGCGGGACCTCCAACGGGACAGGACATAGGGTTGGCAGGACCCCCGGCAGGAGAGTAGTCGGCGGGGCCTCCAACGAGACAGGACAAGGAGCTGGCAGGACCCCCGGCAGGAGAGTAGACGGCGGGACCTCCAACGGGACAGGACAAAGGGTTGGCAGGACCCCCGGCAGGTGAGTAGTCGGCGGGGCCTCCAACGGCACAGGACAAAGGGTTGGCAGGACCCCCGGCAGGAGAGTAGTCGGCGGGACCGCCAACGAGACAGGACAAGGAGCTGGCAGGACCCCCGGCAGGAGAGTAGACGGCGGGACCTCCAACGGGACAGACATACGATTGGTAAGACCCCCGGCAGAGGAGTAGTCGACGGGGCCTCCAACGGGACAGGACATGGAGTTGGCAGGACCCCCAGCGGAACCTCCAACGGACCAGGACATTGGGTAGGGACTTGAGACGTGACTCGAGAGGGGACTCGAGAGGAGACTAGAGGAGAGACTAGAGGAGGGACTAAAGGAGGGAACTCGAGAGGGGACTCGAGAGGGGACTCGAGAGGGGACTCGCGAGGGGAACTAGAGGACGGACTAGAGAGGGGACTAAAGGAGGGACTAGAGAGGGGACTAGAGGAGGGACTAAAGGAGGGAACTGGAGAGGGGACTCGAGAGGGGACTCGGGTAGGAACTTGAGAGGTGACTAGAGAGGGGACTGGAGAGGGAACTGGAGAGGAGACTCGAGAGGGGACTCGAGAAGGGACTGGAGAGGGGACTCGAGAGGGAACCTGAGAGGAGACTGGAGAGGGGACTCGAGAGGGAACTCGAGAGGGGACTTGGGTAGGAACTGGAGAGGGGACTCAGGTAGGAACTTGAGAGGGGACTCGGGTAGGAACTTGAGAGGGGACTTGAGAGGGAACTTGTGTCGGTCGGTACGCCGACAGGACACGGGGAGCTGGCGTCGTCTGGGGAGCCAGCAAGAGACGAGGTGCTGGAGTCGGCCGGTACGCCGACAAGACTCTGGGAGCTGGCGTCGGCTGGGGAGCCAGCAGGAGACGAGGTGCTGGAGTCGGCCGGTACACCGACAAGACTCGGGGAGCTGGTGTTGGCTGGAGAGCCAACAGGAGACGAGGTGCTGGAGTCGGCCGGTACGCCGACAAGACTCGGGGAGCTGGCGTCGGCTGGGGAGCCAGCAGGAGACGAGGTGCTGGAGTCGGGACCATGACTGCTGGAGCCGGTACTTGAGCCGGAACCATGGCTGGAACTGGGGCCGGAACCATGGCTGCTGGGCCCGGTACTTGAGCCGGAATCATGGCTGGAACTGGGGCCGGAACCATGGTTGTATGGGCCAGCTCTGGTGCAGGGACCACGGTTGTAAGATTCAGTTCTGGAGCCGGAAACATGGCTATAAGGTCCGGAGCTGAAGCCTGGATCATGGCTGTGTGGGCCGGTTTTGGAGCCGGAAACATGGCTGCTGGGGCCGGCACTGGAGCCGGAACCATGGCTGCTGGGCAAGGAACCGGAACACGAATCCATGGCTGTGTGGGGTGGTACTGGAGCACGGTACCATGGCTATGTGGGATGGTACTGGAGCACGGTACCATGGCTGCTGGGTCCGGCACTGGAGCCGGAACCATGGCTGTTGGGGCCTGTACTGGAGCCGGAACCATGGCTGCTGGGGCTCGGGCTGCTAGCCTGGCCTTGCGACGACTCCTCTTAGCAGCCTCCTGAATACTCCGTGGACCTCCATAAGCCTGACGAGTTCCGGAATACGACTCCTGGACAGGAGCAGGAACTGGGGCAGAAGCACGGGTTGACTTCAAGCGGAACCCACCAAGGCGTATGGGGCCAGGTTGGGAATTGGGAGACAGGGAGCTAGCATGCCTGGAATCACATGCTTGAAGGAAGTCCAAAATCCAGCCAGGTAAAAACTCAACAAAACATGGTTCTCTGCTGCCAACCGGAGCGCCTCTACCAGAGCGGCCCTCTTCTGCCGAACACTGGATGCTCCCTTCCACCAATCGAAGCAGCAAGCCAGATAGAAAGTTAAATGCTGTAATTCAACCTCCCATGGATCATCTGCTGGGTCCATTTTGTGGTCGGTTCGTTCTGTCACGGTAGAGCGAAGGAAGCAGGACCCAAATGCAGATTAACCTGATATACCTTTATTTCAAGGATAATGAAAAATAGAACTTGGACAGACAGAACACTCACCGGTGAACACAGTCAACAACGAAAGACGAACCGACAAAGACAGACAGAAAAACCAGAACTTAAATACACACAAGACTAATCACACAAACAAGACACAGGTGAGGAGGGAGGAGAAAACACAGGGGCCACAGGTGAACACAATCGGGTAATCAGACACACCAGGGAAACTAACGACAGGGAACCACAGACAGATCCAAACAAGACAAAACACAACGCAGACAGAAAACCAAAAACAGATCTAGACAAGACACCACAAAGACAGATCGTGACAGAGTTAGCAGCACTTCCTGTTCCTTCGTCTGGAAGTTAAAGGTCCCCTGTTATACTGTGGTATAAAATAAATGTCATGTCAAAATCAGTGTAGAAACCATCCTACAGTATGAAGGCTTTTCACTTTTTGAAAGGAAGGAGAAAGCTAAGAGTAATTCAGTTTTGAGTCCTAAAACCCAGGAATGAGTGAGCATTTTAGCACTTCCTGTTCCCTCGTCTGGAAGTCAATGGTTTTTTGAATGTGTTTTTTGTTGTTAACCTGAAACAAGGTCTGTTGAAAAATTGCGCCGATGATGATCTCTTTGGCTCGTCTCCAACTCTGCCTTTTTTTCGTATTATTTCAGTGTTTGTTTCTATTTTATTTGTATTTACTTGCACTATGTTATCTGTTTTATTGTGTTCGCTGTTGGAGGAGCCTGGTACCTAAGATTTTCATTGACATATCTACACTGTAGCTACTGTATGTATGACAATAACAGCCTTGAATCTTGAATCGTGGTTAACACAAGATTTTCTGTTTAAAAAAAGTCAGTAAATACCCCACTGGTGAATTCAAAAAGGCGGTTGCTAACAAGTGTCTAAATGAGACGACCAAATGTCATCACGCCCAACGTTACACATAAGGACAACGCGTACGTTGAACTGGAGTTGGGCGTAGTCGGTGTCGTCCTGGTGGATCAGCCAATAGCTGGAGGGGATGGACAACAGTTCCCATTCTCCGTCATTCATGAACTTCCTCTTGTCGTTAGCGATGGCCTCGGCGCTCCTCCACAGAGCCAGGTCTATTTCCTTCACTGTCAGAGGGAGAGAGAGAGAGGAAAAGTATGAGGTGGCTTACATTTGGAGATGCATTTCTGGTAAACTGACCTAACTTTATTCTATGATGTAGCTTGTTGAATGCTCTTGAAGGAACCTTTAGTTAAGTTTGGTCATGCTCCCCATTAGCTTTTCTTTTTTAAAGCAGTTGAACCAAAATCCTGTTCCTCATAGGTATGGTAATGTTGTATTGTGGTAATGTTGTATTGTTTTGTAAGCGTGTTCAAAAGTATATTATACTTATACTGTTATTTGTGATTGCACCATCGGGAATGCTTGGAATTTCGCTGTACTCTGTGTAGTGACACTAAAGGAATCTAATCTAATGACAACTCTCCTCCGCAAAGATGTTTATTCATGTATCTCAGAGACTGACCTGAGTGCAGCCAGCTGCGGAAAGTCAGGCTGCAGTTCTGCTTGTCGAAGGGGAAGGCGTACATCTCCAAACTGCAGGCCAGAACCACCTGCATGGGCCGGTAGTTCTTCACCATCCCTGACGAGTTCACGTACACGTAGGGGATCGTGACGGGCTTCCCCTCGTCCACACTGAGGACACAGGAAGGAGAGGCGAGGAGAATAAGATAAGGGTTGGGAAAATAGTTAATATACGCTTCCAATATGAGAGTAACATGATAACAAAGGTATCAACTGAAGCTGTGAACATGACAGGATGTGTGATTACCTAGAAGAGCATCAGGACTGTTTGAGGCATATGATAGCTATGTGATTAACATGATGATTCAGCCTCTATGGAGAGAGACATCAAGCATGCTCATTTCTGACGTGGAGCTAATCTGAAGTAAACATTGAATACTGCTTTCTATTCCTCCATCTTGTGACTGTGTAACTCCCTCTCTTGGATATCAGCATGTGAAGGACACTGTTCAGGAACTAGTTGATGCTCGGTATGTGATGACTACTTCCATTCTGGAGAGGATCACAGACACATGGATCCTGAGGTTGAAGCTCAAGCCGGGGACGAGTGATACTTTTCTAACAGAATATAAGGAGTACTTTATTTGGGAAATGATTTTGTTGCAGCAGCATAAAAAGAAATGGCACTGTACAATACAAATGTAAAGACTAGAAATAAACAAGAAAGTAGAAAATATACTTGTTGAATTAGAAAATGTACAGTAACAAATATAAAGCAAGTTATTATATATACATAAGTATGTGAGGCATGGAATATTAAATGTTAAACTGAATACATAAATGTAAAATGTACGTAATGAGTAGAAGAAGTTGAATACTGAAGGAAACTGTAAAATGAGAACGAATTGTAATTTCTTACAATTCACTAATGATGACGTCAGGTGTCCAGATGGCGTCAGAGGACAGAGAGATTTCATTAATACCATCAAACTCCTCCGGGTCCCAAACCAGGAACTCATCCGTCCAGATCTGAACAATTATATCATTTATGGATTAGCAAACATTTAAAAACACCATCAAGTCCTAAACAATAAACTGGATGTAATTGATCAAGTGTAATCCAATCTTTAAATCAATACAATTGAGCTGTTTCATTTCTATAATATGGATTTTATGAAGGAGAAAAGTGTTTGTTACACGAGAAACAAAAATAAACGTGTACCTGTCTGTACCAAATACTGGTGGTTATGCTCTGCGTCTTTCCATCCTGCGGGGAAACGAGAAAGTTCAAGTTGTAGCCAATACATTCATGTATTTTAAAGGGGACCTATCATGCAAAATGCACTTTTTGATGTCTTTTCTACATAAACATGTGTCCCCGGTGTGTCGGGGAACTCACGCAGCGTCATCAAATAAAACCCTCTCTCTTTTCCTCCGTACACAAATCTCTAAAAACGGGGAACAACGGAGCTGATCCAGATTTGCGTCCGATATGACGTAATATCTGAAATGTGGACCCACGGCCCGATCAGAAACGTTGCTATCAGAAACAATGGCCGACTGTTTTGGACGTAATATGGTCTGTGTTTACATTAGCATCGCTAACACTCAGAGCTAACCTGTACTGGAGAGCATGTGTGTGAAGAAGCAGGAAGTAAAAAGGAACTCACCTTGTGGTATAACCGGCAAGAGAGAAAGCCTTTGAGCTCCAGACTGTTTCAGAGAGAATCCTTGATAATCCATGATATGGCGTTTCATCACGGCAGAATTTAGTTTAGACCAGGGGTGGGCAACCTCTGGCACGCTGCACCGTAACCAGTGGCATGCTAGGAATAAGTGTGCAAAATATTTTTTTTTTTTAAATCGGATCCTGAACGAGACCGCCGCCAGAGCGCGTCTCCCCGTTACCTGCAGAAGGAGCATGCACGCAGCGCAGCCCCGCTCTCTTTATCTCCAGGTGACTTTCTGCCGCTTTCCTCCGTGGTGCTGATCGTTTCACCACGGAGGAAAGCACTTCACTAATTGCAGTACCCATAAGGAACTGTGCAAAGGCCGCAGTTTTCACATGGCTGTGTCTTTAGTTGAAAGCCCAGTGGCGATCTGCTCATCTCTCATCGAAATAATATGCTACACAGGGGCGGACTGAACATCTGTGTGTTCTGGAGAATCACAGAACGGACGATCGTCCTTATTATTATGCCGTTCAAATCAATTATTAAAATGTATTTGTTAAATTCGGCATCATGTAAGTTGCGCTGACAGGTCCACACACTGCTTCCCCGCAGCGAGGCTCCCCCGTTAATTTTTATTAATGGCACTTCATATCAAAAAGGTTGCAGACCCCTGGTTTAGACAGTAGCTGCCGGGTCCCGCATGAGCTCAGCCCCCTCCTTTTCTTTTTATCAATTTCTTTATTTTGTAAAGCTTTATCCCCAAATCAGTTTGAAACAGGAAGTGAAATAGAGGGATATGAGGCATGGCTAGAATGATCTGTTTGGTATTTGGAGCAAAACACTTAATAGACATGTTTCTATATATTTTTATATATCTGAGACCTACCTTATGCTATTGCCTAAAAATAGCATGATAGGTGACCTTTGAGATAAGATTATAGAAGATACATGTGTTCAAAGGCCCATAGGGTGCATCAATTACAGTGGAACAGAGGGATATAAGAACAACCCAAATACAAATAACAAAAGGTCTAATTTTTCTCAAATTTGCATTTTTCGAAAACTAATATAATAATTTGAAAATTTATTAAATAATTATTAATAGGATTTATTTTATATTTTAAGCTCAAGTCTCGTTTGGCTGTGAGTAGATTATTGTTTAAAATATTGTTTTTATTATTGTTGTTTGGATCCCTAATGACCTATTAGTTTAAAAGGAAACCAGAACATTTCCCTCTTTTACAGCATGCAGCCAACGAGGTATTGTTGGTATTTACTTTGATTCACTCTGGGAAAAAGTTATCGTGCATGCTGTTCTTTATGTAATATGCTCTTTCTTTTACTGTTTAAAATGTGTGTTTACGAATATTCAAGGTTTTTTTAATAACATAAAACCTACAAGTAATCTGTATGTGGTTGCTTATTTAAAGCTATAGGTACTTATTGTTTTATTTTATATAATAGTTTTAACCACTTTATTCATCCGACTGTGTTTATACAGTATATGCACCATGTTCATGTGTTTTCGTGTTTCGCTCAAAATACCGAACAGATCATGCATTTTAGACATCCCTCATACCCCTCTGTTTCAGCCCTGTTTTCAAAAGGGCTGATTCTATGTCTGTAGATGTAAAGGTCCCCTATCATACTGTTTTTCATCAATATATCACAGGTCTCAGATATATCCAGAGCCTGTCTCTGATTGGCTGAAACACCAAACAGATCATGGCAGCATTACCCATAATCCCCTCTGTTTCAGCCCTGTTTCCAAAGTGCTGATTCTCTGTCTGTTACTTTAGATGAAAATAAGGAGCCCCTCCCCACGCCCCTCTGAGAGAGATTTGGTTACAAAGAACTCAATGGAGCTCTAGGAGGAGATTCAGGTGATAAGGGGGGGGGGGGGTTACCTTGGTTGCTGATTGGCTAATGGTTACACAAGACAAAACATCGTTATGACATCATAAAGTGGCCAAAATCTGATCAGCTCATTTTCAGACAGGTTTTTATAGAAATGGATCAAAAAGAGAGAGAATCTTTGTTCCTGAAACTTTCAGAGTCTCTTTCCACAGAGGGGACACATGTTGATGTAGAAGAGACATGAAGAAGAGGGGACACATGTTGATGTAGAAGAGACATGAAGAAGAGGGGACACATGTTGATGTAGAAGAGACATGAAGAAGAGGGGACACATGTTGATGTAGAAGAGACATGAAGAAGAGGGGACACATGTTGATGTAGAAGAGACATGAAGAAGAGGAGACACATGTTGATGTAGAAGAGAGATGAAGAAGAGGGGACACATGTTGATGTAGAAGAGACATGAAGAAGAGGGGACACATGTTGATGTAGAAGAGACATGAAGAAGAGGGGACACATGTTGATGTAGAAGAGACATGAAGAAGAGGGGACACATGTTGATGTAGAAGAGACATGAAGAAGAGGGGACACATGTTGATGGAGAAGAGACATGAAGAAGAGGGGACACATGTTGATGGAAGAAGAGACATGAAGAAGAGGGGACACATGTTGATGTAGAAGAGACATGAGGAAGAGGGGACACATGTTGATGTAGAAGAGACATGAAGAAGAGGGGACACATGTTGATGTAGAAGAGACATGAAGAAGAGGGGACACATGTTGATGTAGAAGAGACATGAAGAAGAGGGGACACATGTTGATGTAGAAGAGACATGGAGAAGAGGGGACACATGTTGATGTAGAAGAGACATGAAGAAGAGGGGACACATGTTGATGTAGAAGAGACATGAAGAAGAGGGGACACATGTTGATGTAGAAGAGACATGAAGAAGAGGGGACACATGTTGATGTAGAAGAGACATGAAGAAGAGGGGACACATGTTGATGTAGAAGAGACATGAAGAAGAGGGGACACATGTTGATGTAGAAGAGACATGAGAAGAGGGGACACATGTTGATGTAGAAGAGACATGGAGAAGAGGGGACACATGTTGATGTAGAAGAGACATGAAGAAGAGGGGACATATGTTGATGTAGAAGAGACATGAAGAAGAGGGGACACATGTTGATGTAGAAGAGACATGAAGAAGAGGGGACACATGTTGATGTAGAAGAGACATGAAGAAGAGGGGACACATGTTGATGTAGAAGAGACACGAAGAAGAGGGGACACATGTTGATGTAGAAGAGACATGAAGAAGAGGGGACACATGTTGATGTAGAAGAGACATGAAGAAGAGGGGACACATGTTGATGTAGAAGAGACATGAAGAAGAGGGGACACATGTTGATGTAGAAGAGACACGAAGAAGAGGGGACACATGTTGATGTAGAAGAGACACGAAGAAGAGGGGACACATGTTGATGTAGAAGAGACATGAAGAAGAGGGGACACATGTTGATGTAGAAGAGACACGAAGAAGAGGGGACACATGTTGATGTAGAAGAGACATGAAGAAGAGGGGACACATGTTGATGTAGAAGAGACACGAAGAAGAGGGGACACATGTTGATGTAGAAGAGACATGAAGAAGTGCATTTTGCACGATAGGTGACCTTTCAAGTTGGATGTGTTGTGTTTTTCTCACCACTTCCAGCACGGACTGCAGCAGCAGGTCGATGTACACGGTGGTGATGCTCGTCCAGTTGTTCACGGGTCGGACCCCACAGTCATATTTCCTGAGGAGGGTCCGGGTCAGCTGGTTCAGAGCCGACCTCTTGGGCTTCTCTGGGATCCCCTCAGCCAGAGGAGCTGGGGAACACAAAACAAAGACACAGTAAAAACTTAGCAGAGTGTGTACAGAGGTACCTTTTAGTAAAGTATAATCACCACAGTGTCGAAATACAGTAATAGTAGTCCTGCATTCAAAAAAAGTAAATGGCATCAAAATGTAGTTAAAGTATCAAAACTAAAAGTACTTATTGTGCAGAATGGCCCATTTCAGAATCATGTATACACAGAGTTATTATATCAACCAAATACCCTGACCTCGGTGCAGAATTGGCTTGATGCTTTCACAATGTTTACACGATGATATTTTGATTAATAATCATCATTAATTTGGTTTTAATGGCTAAGCAGTAGTGGACAAAAGTAATCAGATCCTCTACTTAAGTCAAAGTACTAATATCACAGTCTATACAGAAGTATTATCAGCTAAATGCACTCAAGTATCAACAGTAAAAGTACTCACTGTGCGGAAGTGTTGTATCATTATGGAATATTATATTATTCAATTTTTATCATTATAAAATACATATAAGTGTTTTTTAATGTTGAAATGTGTCAATAAGTGGCACATTTTGTAGAAGTAACGAGTGCATTGATAACATTAACACATATTTGTCAAATGTAGACAAGAGCCTTATACAATGTAAAGATATTCACAACCTAAGACAATATGTAGCCAGATGTTACGATATAGATTAAATATATGAACATTTCCCAGCCTGACCTGCAGATCATTCTTAGAGTAAGAAATGAAATTGTCTTACCTAGCAGTGTGAGCCAAATGAGAAACATGACGGGAAAACAAAGATCCAGATTTCACTTGAATTTCTGCCGGTTTGTTGACATAAAAATATCCACGATTTGAAGAGTAGCGTACGCTGTGTAGGGAAACAACAATGAAGGGCAGTGCAGACATTTTGGTTTCACTGATATCGATTTTCCCTGGGTAAGGTGATCCATCCCATAATGACTCCCTGGAGGTGTAGCTGCATTACAGAGGAGCATTTCAACTTCACTCTGTTATTGTAAAGGGGTTTCAACAAACGATCTAAACTTTCTAAACTACGCAATTCAGCATTAATACCTTTTATTTGACATTGTGGATTGTGAGTGTTATTTTATTTGCCACGGTACAAATTCCATTACTTGTACATTTAATGGACAATAAAGTGTTTTGAATCTGAATATATTATAATTGTATTTATTCTATTCTATTTGACTTTTACTGGACATTTTACTTCAACTTCTTATGTTTATATACATATTTCGATTTTATTTGTTATTGCACAATCTTAATTTAACTTACTTCTTAATAAATATACATTTTTCTGTCTTTTATTTCATTTGAAAGACATCAACATACATTTTAACCCATAAGGACCCACCGTGACACGGGTATCACATGCACTTTAAATGTTCTGGAAAGTCCCTCAGTGACACACACTGAACAGTCTGCTGGGTCCTGGTCCAGGTCATGTGATTTTGTGTTCCCATAACAACATGTCCAAGATGTCCATGTGCCAGACATGTGACATAACTAGCTACAATTCAAAAGCTTTTTTTGTTGTTGCTAAAGGTCAAATTCAAGCCATTTAAGAATTAAAATGCTTACATAACATGTCCTTTATTACATTTAACCTGTTGTGGAAACATTTATTGATCAAATTGATATGAAACAAATGAGATAAATATCGCTGTGACACAGATCATTGGGACTTTAACCCTAAACGTTCACAGTAAACCCGGGGTGACATATATGCACAATTATAAATATTATTATGATCTGCTCAGTTAATTTAGCTGATTCAATTATATTTAGTTAATATGTTCTTATTCTTCAATTCAAAGAATGTTCAAACTAATTTAAACCAAAAAATCATACTCATTAATTAAGTTAAAAATAAGAGTTATTTTACCATTAAAGCCCAATGTGACATTTCACACTAGGGGGTTTCTTGTCAGAAATGTGTTCTAGGTGGTCTATGTAGTCTAAATTACGTTTCCCCTTAATTTCCCCAAATGTAGAAATGGGTCCGGGTTCTTATGGGTTAAATTTGACAAAGTGTGTTTGTTTTTTTCAAATCATTTATTGTAAGGTATTAAAGCTGTAAGTTAGTATAGTGAGTAACACGTTTTACTCACTTTAAGTATTATAAAGTGGTAGTAGGCTACTAGTACAATACTTGAGTAATTGTACTTCCAACATTGAATAAAATACTTTAATACAAAGACATGAACATTACTATTTGTGTTGCATATATCTTTGTTAGAGCACTTCTCTATAAATACATTATTTACAAACCGGAAGTCTTGTGTCACAGTCAAATCTGTCCTGTCACGTCCGTCGCGACCGTTTCGTGCACGCGCGTGCTTTGACAGGTGAGCGCGCGCAGCTGGCCGGTTGCTCTCGCGGACTGACAGATGGAGTGGTTGCAGTGACTCGCGCTCGGACTCAAAGCAAAGAAATTGTTTTTATTGAAAAACAGGAGGAAATCAGTTTTAATTTAATCTGCAATGAGAGGGGAACAGATCGAGAATGGAGAGAACTCAACAAACTCGGTGAGGATTAAGGAACTAACGTTACAATATAACACGAGGAACTAACGTGAACACTAACCCCTGTCCAAACCACACACTGTATAACTAACGGTCCAAACCTGTACTAAAAACCCTCAAAGATTCTTTTAACATAATTTAATAAAACACAAACATTTCAAACATCATAATATTTAGACAGGAATCTTACTAAGTAGATTCAGTGGAGTTTTCCATTTTCTCATTTAAAATGTTCAATTTAGGACTTTTACATGTCATGGAGTATTTTTAAGACTGTAGTATTAGTACTTGTATTAAAGCTTATTTTTGTAGCTTCTAAACTAGGGTCTAAATCCTGTAGGCTTAACTAAAATGCCCACTTTTAAAGTTATCTTCCAAATTATTTGATATTCACACTACTAAAAAACACCTTTAAACATTATCATAACATTGTACTTTATTTCATATTCATTACAACATGTATTTAATATGCCTAAACCTTGCAACTAATATACATGTGCTTCTATATGTGCACATTATGTATTCATATTATGCATTTATTTATTTTTACTTTAACATTGTTTATGTGAATTTACTGAAAACTCAATCACTTTCTTCATCTTTTCAATTTCTGGTTTGATGATTGAACTGTGACAATAACATTTAATATACATCTAAAATCAAATCCTAATATTCTGACTAGACTAGATTTGAATTAAGTACATATAAAATACACTTAACATGATTTCAATTAAATCGTATTTGTTTGTTATTAGCGAGCTCGCAGTTCATATTCCTTTAGCTTCTTAGCTGCGTGTTAGCTCGCTAACTTACTGCCATTTGGTTCATTTATCTAAAAAAAGGATGCCTATTTATTATCCAGTTACTATAGTAAACAAATGATAAAAAGCTTCACATCTTAAGTCTGATTTTAATATAATATTTAGACAAGATCGTATTTTATTAACATCTTATTTCATAAGTGTTGCTAGTAAGCTAGCTAGCAGGTAATTTATAAGCTAGTTTTTGGCTGCATATTTGCTCGCTGAATTTCTGACGTTTGTTTTTTAAAAAGCTAACTATTCCAGTTAATATAATAAACATATGCTGAAGTCAATGTTAACATCCTAAGGGTTATGTCGTCAGTTGCTTATTTTAAAGGACACTTCATAGCTGTATAACAAACATAAAAGCTTTTTATTTTTGACTTCTAACAATCAAAAAGAGGATATAGTTTGACAATTAGCCTATACTATAATAATTATATAATAACAATATAATATAATCATTTTGCTCTTTAGCCATCCACAAAAGTATCTTTATCAATAAGCCTTTATAATAATCATATTAGTATATTAAGCCAAATGATTTAATGTACTAATGACTCAACAGAATAACATTTGTTATTGTTTTACTGTTTGTATGATGTGTGTGTCCGAGTGTGTGTCCGTTTGAGTGCGAGAGAGAGAGAGACCCAGTGCCTTTGTCACTCGGGTCTGGTGGCATGGTGAGTGGAATGATAAACAGAGCCTGTGCTATCCATGTCAGCGGCCCAAAATAGAGGCTAACCAAGAGGGTCTCAGATAGCCCCCCGACTCCATATAAGTCTGCTCAGCCTGTGTGTGTGTGTGTGTGGTCTAGCATTACTATACTTGTGGGGACCTAAATCTGTTTACATAGTCACGTGTGGAGACTGGCTTCCCTTATGGGGACAAATTGGAGGTCCCCATGAGGGGAATCATTAATTTTAGGGTGAAGACTTGGTTAGGTTTAGGATTAGGATTAGGGTAAGGGTAAGGGTAAGGTTAAGGTTAAGGGTTAGGCATGTGTTGGTTATGGTTAAGGTTAGGATAAGTCTCCAGGAAATGCATGTAAGTCAATGTAATGTCCCCTGAAGTGGTGTATACATGGTATGTGTGTGTGTGTGTGGGGGGGGGGGGTACAGCAGGCTTTATATAGCGCCTCTCACTCAGCAGACTTGTGTTATTGCTATACTCATGATGCCTATGAAGTCAAAACATATGACGGCCTTTCTGAGTGTGTGTTTACAAATGTCTTCATGTTGCACACAACTGGTTTCCTTAGTATATTTGTTGTGTTGTTTTAAAGGGCACAGTAGGTTGACCGGGGGCGGTGGTGGCGAAGTCGATAGGGACTTGGCTTGGTAACTGGAAGGTCACCAGTTCAAGTCACGGCAAGACCAAGTGCTACCGAGGTGTCCCTGAGCAAGGCACCGTTCCCCACACTGCTCCCCGGGCGCTATTCAAAATGGCAGCACACTGCTCCTAACACTAGGATGGGTCAAATGCAGAGAAACAATTTCCCCACGGGGATTAATAATGTATATCATCATATCAAGTAGTTTATTTTACGTGTCTCTCAGCACTAGGTGACAATTCATTGATATTCAAGTCTTCAAACACTGCATTTATGGAACAGTTAGGGAAATATGCAGTGGTGGAAGTACATTTACTCAAGCATTGTACTGTGTAAACTTGAACTTACTTGAGTATTTGTCTCTTCATGGCACTTTATACTTCACTCCACTACAATTCAGAGTGATATTGTACTTTTTACTTATCTTACAGCATTAGTTAATTAACAAATTGAGAATTCTTCATAAAAACTCTTTAAATTATGACATTTTGATAGCTTATCAAATATTTAGTTTGGTTTTGAATCAAAGTAGCCAACACTTTATTGGACAGCTATTTAAAATACAATTAATTGGAATCGTTTACCTTTTACCTAAATAACAATTTCAATGCATTAAATGTACTTGTACCAGATTATTTTTGACAGTGTTGTATTAGTACTTTTACTTCAGTAAAGGATCATGAATACTTCCTGTTCGTCAGTGTAAATATGAAGCTTGTTAGCTTAGCTTTGAGGAAATACTGAAAACACTAGATCGACCAATCATCACCTCTGAAGAGTAAATATGAATATTTGCCATTTTAATTGCGGGTTATGTACTTGACTTTTCCTATAGCTTAAGACCCCATTTACACCGAAACGTAAACAAACCGATTCCATATCAAAAAAGTATTCCGTTCACACGGTAACGGCTCAATAAACGTGTCCGTCCACACGAGACCACTCGACCCGCTGGAGACGCTGTAGTACATATGCCGGGCCTGTAAGTGGCGCTGTACTTCCGCCACAAAATACACTAAAAGCAGCGAAGAAGACCCCCGAGCATGGTTGCCATGGTTGCCCTTCTGTTTATTCTCCGCGGTGGATTTAGCAACATGTAATTCATGTAGTTCTCCATGTCCACTTGTTGCTGATGGTTGTGGTAGAGGAGCTGTAGATTTTGTACTAACATCTGTAGCATGGTCAGTAGCAGTAGCAGTAGCTACTGACCACGCTACAGCTGTGAGCAGCAGAGGTGGGGAGAGGCGGGGCTATGGCTTCATCTTTATCAGGAAAATGATCGTATAGAACATACACACTGAGACGTTTGGCCCCCCACAGCGTTCCGTCCACAGATCTATCCACCTTGGGACCCGTTATCGTTTTAGGGGTCCGTTTCCGCGGTTCCGTTACGGCCTCGTGTGAACGAACGGGCTATACGAAAGAGAAAAGTAGCAGATACAACCCGTTTCGTTCCCGTGTAAACAGCACCTAAATCAGTATGTTCCTCTTGTGTAACGTTTTGGGAAGAAAGTGAACAAGCACATTATGAAAAGTCAATCTACTTCTTTAATGATTTGAAGCCACTAAATTCATTCAGTCATTGTCCTGTTCAAACTGCCTCATGGACACAGGCATGCAGGCTGGCATTTGTCCTTCAGATCCATTTATAGCCCGTGTGTTCTGCGTCACACGTTAATGGTGAGGCCCACCATTATCTTCATGGGGGAAGCATGTTCCCAACAGCAGAACATGACTCATGGATTATTTGAAGCTGATGTACTTGAAGTATTCTTGCTGTTCTGAATGTGTATAATTCAGCTAAATGTAATGTAGATGGAGCAATCTCGGTTAGAAACGAATCATTTTAAATAAATATATTTGCTTTCTATGTGGAAGAAGTGGTAGGAAATTAGCTAAATTGCAAAACCTACAATATTATGATTTGCCTATTCCTGTTACACCAATAATGTACTTAGGCTTGGCTATATGTGGAAATTAATATATCAAAAATATTTCTGAATACCTCAATATTTATATTCCGACGATATTGTAGGGTTGACTATTTGTCATTTCACAAAATAGTTTCACATTGATATTTTTGAGATATAATCATTATCATTTTATATATCATGGCTTAGTGGGTAAAGGCAAATAATATAAATATTGGTAATTTCAGAAAATTACATCACTTCCCTGCAATGCATCCTTTAAATAAAGGAAATGATCACAATGTAATATTGATATATTTCACAGCCCTTAACTGTACCCAAAGTATAGCCAGTTGGGGGCAAGTTTTCCTTCTTTTTCAATAACCCAAACTTCCCGTCTCAAGCTTGACTATTTCTTTATTTGCTGTGTGTCCTCAGCAGAGCGAAATCCTGATGAAGCAGCTGAGGGAGATCACCGGCATCCAGGACTCTCAGATCCTCTGCAAAGCCCTCAATGTAAGACCCTAAAAACTATCATGAGCTTTTATCCTTTCATCATCTCACCCCAACCCTCTGAAATTAAGAGGATTAGAAGCGTAAGGAAGGATAGAAAGGAAATATTCATTAAATGTCAAAACTGTATTTAAGTACACTTTATAAGCAAAGCACTTTGTTACATTTAAATCGATCACAGCACTTAAGTACTAATATTATGAAAGTATTTCTATTTTCTTAATGACTGATTTTAAATGCCATTTTCTTAATGTCTTTCGTTTTTTGTAAAGCACTTTGAATTGCCTTGTGTTGAAAGCTGCTATATAAATAAACTTGCCTTGCCTATTTTACCACAGCTTAAAGGGGTCCACTCAGCTCATTTAAATACGCACTACTGTATATATCTGAGACCTATAATATATTGGTGAAAAACAGTGTAATAGGGGATCTTTCACAGAAAATGAAGACTGACTGAAATAACTTTTCCTGAGTGGAATCATTCATCAATCAATCAAAAATACGTTATTAATCCCACAGGAAAATTGGGCACTATGTGCACTATATTAGAATAAAAGACATATTTATATAACCATATTAAAAGATGTTCTGCCCTGATCTCTCGTCTCTCAGGCCAGCCAGGGGGACATCGGCCATGCAGTCGGGCTGCTGACCAATCAGCCTGCAGAGCTCCAGGATCCTGAAGATCCCCCAGAGCCGTCTGCAGAGGCCTGGGACAAACAGAAAGGTACGCTGGGAACTAAACAAGTGTGCACGATATTAGATTGGATTAGAAAAGCGCTATATTTGAGTGCAGAGCATTGAATACATGTGAGTCAGTGTCTCCTGATTGACAATATATGGAGTAATCACTATGGAGGGTCAGAAGTAAATGTGTGAGAGATGGCAATAGTCGAAGGTAACTTGGTAGATTTACTCAAGTACTGTTCTTACTTATTATTGTGTGTTTCTTCAGGACTTCCTAAAGATGAGCTGCAGACGGCCATAGAGCTCAGCCTGCAGGAGTCCCAGAATGTCCAGGAGGAGGAGAGAGAGTTCAACAGGTATATACATGTGTTTTTATTTTCTTACTACTTTTATTTGAATGAAAACAGTCGATGTGGACACTGAGTTTTTTTGGCCTAGCAGCTACAATGCTCTATTTTCCTACAGGCTATTGATTGAGTCTGACATGAAGCAGGTTACTAGGTTCCACTTGACTGCGCTTGTATTTGTGAGGGAATAATTCTTGCTTACGGTACGTCCACACAGCAGCTTTTCAAAAATCTTGAAAATCTTGGAGCTGGGCGAGTCTGAAAGCTTGGGGATTTTTTGCGAGCAACGCGACCAACAACCAATCACATGAATCTCCCGCCCCCGACATACAAAGCAAAAAACCCCGGGGATTTTATGCGAGCAATATATATATATATATATATAAACTCCCCAAACAGGCGAAAACCTACCAGTTTCACCCACTGTCTCTGCCACCTCCCTCCATGCCTGGTTCCTCCGGTTTGTATCCCGTTAATAGTTCTGGTCGTAAAGAACCGGGTGATTTGCTACCGTAATTTCTCGTTTGGAATATGAGGAAATGAACTGCGGTCTGGCTCTCCCAGCTTGCACGCGGTTTGATTGGCTAGCGCTTCTACTGTCAGATTTGCATAAACGGGATTTGATTGGCTGACGCTTCCAGCTCAGCTTCAAAAGTAGAACATTGCTCAACTTTTGAATCCTGAAAATCCTGGAAATCTTCGCTTCGCTCCCCCACAATGCAGTTCGGCGAAAAGCGAGGCAAAGTGACGTCATCTCCATTCAAAGTCAATGGGCAGAGAAGCGTTGGAAGCGTTGGAAGATTTGTTTAAAGCTGCTGTGTGGACGAACCTTCACTCCTAAGATATTTAACCTTATTGCCTGTTGAGGTTTACGACCAAACCCTGGCTCTGTTATCTCTCTTAAGGAATGGGAGGCTCCAGCTATCTTGATAAACCAGTTCAACTCTCGGTCACAAAATGGTTTACGGCTGTGGGAACGCTGGCTTTCTAAGCTCCAGAGATGTTTACGCCTCCCCCAATATGTTTATTAACTCTCTGTAAACTAGTTAAAAGGTCTATCGAGAGATAGGCTGGGCAGAATTGACATGACAACCCACCCGTGCAGTCAGAACCTTTTGCTGCTGTGACTTGTGATATGAATTCTCCGGCCGTATCCTTGCAATAAACTATCATTGTTTGACATCAAAGCTCCAACTCTCCTCGTGTCTCTCTGAGTCCTGACTCTCCATTGCTGCAGAAGTTTCCCTTACAGTATTATATGTTGTTTATTATTTACACAGAGCAGAGAGTCTAACTATATGTCCATGTTACGTTCCCTTCTAAATCTAGGGGGTACAAAGGGAAGTAACAACACACCAGGATGACCAAGCACGACAAAAAGGAGAGAAAACCGATCTCTGAGTAACGATCCAGTCGTTTAATGAACAAACATGAACACGGCTCACCAGCCAACTTGCAAAACAACTCTAGCTACAAAACGATATGCTGGAGACATGGACACCACGCTGCACACATCCAGCCCGGGGAGAAGGGGGGAGATAGAGACAGCAACCTTCCTCCTGTCCTATATGGAGGCCCTGATTAGGAATTAGGAGCACCTGGGGAGAGGCTGCACCTGGGGACAATCAGGCTGCACCTGGGGAGTCAGAGGGAGAGAGAGAAAAACACACACACGACCACACAAACACTACGGCACGTAACACTTCCCCCCCCATAAAACCAAACAAGTGTTTGGTCACAGTTACCAACAACACTCATTACCTAGTTCACCAGCATACTATTGGATGCTTGGAAGCTGCTACCTGCTGCTTCCAAGCCACACACTCCGCCACTAAATGACCAGGGTCAAGACAAAAGAAACACAATCTCTTAGTGTCGGGACCTGGGAGAGAAACATACTGAGCACGTGTGACACGTCTGTTACGAGCCCTACGGTGAGGATAACTGCCCTGAGGATATACTTTACTCCCGGCTATATCATTACCCATTATGACATCCACACCGTCGACAGGAAATTTGGGGAGCACAGCAACTGGAAAGAAACCAGTAGCCAGTTCAGACTAGACATGGACATTGTGAAGATGTGCGGGCACAGAACCCATTTCAATACCTCTCACCACCATATCCGCATCACAGGCAGACTCAGCACTCAGGGGCAGGGCACCGCCAAGGATGAATGACTGTGAGCCACCACTGTCTCGCAACACCGTGACCTACTGCTGGTCCTCCACCTTTCCTGACAGAGAGACAAAGGCAGTAGAGATGAACGGTTTCAAACACTCATCAGGCCCTTTGTTAACAGTGGCCCGTCCACTAGGACACACTGTTGTAACCAAACCCAACCCCTTCTGGGCGCTTGCCATCCACTGTCTGCTATCATATGACCTGGGTCCAGACAAAAATGACAAGCTCTGTTTATCCTGGGACCTAACAATGGAACACTGGCACCGGGAACGTAATTGTCAGGAGCTCTACGATAAGTTTCCCGCTGAGGAGGATCACGCTGAAAAAAAACACTCTTGTGTATCAGCGCAAACTCGTCTGCCATAATGGCAGCCTGCTGAAGGGTAGTCACTTTCTGCTCATTCAGATAGACTACCGTACGCTCCGGTACACAGTGTTTAAACTCCTCTAACATCATTAGCTCGCACACTGAAGCAATGTCATCAGCTTTACACGCTCTACACCACCTGTCAAAGAGGGCTTTCTTCTCCCTCGCGAAGTCCACGTACGTTTGGCCAGAAGTTTTCTTCAGGCCGCGAAAACGCTGCCTGTAGGCCTCAGGCACTAGCTCATATGCCCTGAGAATAGCACCTTTCACATTGTCATACACCAAACTATCCTCGACAGAAAGAGAAGAGCAAGCCTCTTGAGCCTTGCCGACGAGCTTGCACTGTAAAAGAATAGCCCACACATCTTCTGGCCAGTGCAGGGCAGCAGCAATGCGCTCAAATGCACCAATATAGACATCGACCTCTGATTCACGAAACACAGGGACCAAAGAAATATGCCTGCTCACGTCAAAGGAGGCAGCAGGACCAGAAGGTGTAACTGCAGAATCACCCACCACAGCTGCTTGGAGCTCTAGCTGACGCATCCGGACAGCAGTGTCTGCCTCCAGCTCCTGCTTCCTGATCTCCAGCTCCTGCTTCCTGATCTCCAGCTCCAGCTTCCTGATCTCCAGCTCCTGCTTCCTGATCTCCAGCTCCTGCTTCCTGATCTCCAGCTCCAGCTTCCTGATCTCCAGCTCCCTCCTGAGCTGAAAATCCCTATCACGCTCCTCCCTCTCACACTGGAGACGAGCCATACGCATTTTTACCCTAGCATCTAATTTAGACCCCGTAGGTGAGGATCCTGCCGAGAACGAGCCAAACTGAGGTGTGGTGAAAAGTTTTGCCCGTTCCGTAGCACTCTGAACACCAGGAGTAACACCAATGCGGCCTCCACCATGAGATACTGCTGCTACAGCCCCGGCCACCGTGCCAGGAGATTCCACTAAAGTAGGCCGACTCAAAACCCCCTGTTCAACTAGTCCAGTTAGCAAAGTAGCCTTGAGTTCACTTTTAACAAGAGCAGAGGAGACAGAAACGTGATAATGGTCAGCAACTAACCGCAAATCAACCTTCCTACAGCAGTCTAGCTGACCCACAGTAGGACTGGCCACAAACTGCTCCAACACAAAAGCCATCCTTAGCAACGGCTACTTATAAATATATATATTATTATTTTTTTTATATTATTAACTTCCCCAGATCCTGCCTACCAAACTTACCTAACTATCTTCTGGGGCGTGCCGGGCTCGAGGCGACTTTAAAAAGGCAAACATCAGCGGCCGAAACCCTGAATCGCCTGCCCCCACCAGGGAATAAATCCCCACGCAGGATTACCCCGAAAATAAAAAATGAGTGCCTGAAGGAAGGACTGATTCAGCCCAGCTAGACACTCCCCTGTCTAAACTGAGGAAGTCAATGCTACTAAACTACAAACAAATACTCACTCTTTTTCTGAAAGATTGGACGAGCCCCCATGTTACGTTCCCTTCTAAATCTAGGGGGTACAAAGGGAAGTAACAACACACCAGGATGACCAAGCACGACAAAAAGGAGATTAAACCGATCTCTGAGTAACGATCCAGTCGTTTAATGAACAAACATGAACACGGCTCACCAGCCAACTTGCAAAACAACTCTAGCTACAAAACTATATGCTGGAGACATGGACACCATGCTGCACACATCCAGCCCGGGGAGAAGGGGGGAGAGAGAGACAGCAATCTTCCTCCTGTCCTATATGGAGGCCCTGATTAGGAATTAGGAACACCTGGGGAGAGGCTGCACCTGGGGACAATCAGGCTGCACCTGGGGAGTCAGAGGGAGAGAGAGAAAAACACACACACGACCACACAAACACTACGGCACGTAACAGTCCTCTACATGTGTCTGACTGTATTTCTTAATGTTCCTGCAGGGCTCTGGAGGCCAGCGCTGAGGAGAGCGCAGCGAGGATGAAGAGGAAGAGGAGTGAAGCTCAGAGTGACATGTGCAATCCGGCAGAGTGGATCCGGCAGGACGAGTGGCCCGTGGGCATCAGAAACGTGGGGAACACCTGCTGGTTCAGCGCCGTCATCCAGGTGAGAGCCTCACAGCAGAAACATGATGAACGCCAGATTAGATAAGCTTTTAATGATCCTCCGAGGGGAAATAAGGTTGTTGTTGCAGCAGGAGAACAGACATAAGTAGGGGATACATATACAAATACACATTATTACTTAGACGTCAGCTTTTAGGAAAGACATTATGTAAGAGCATCGAAGAAAACAGCCTATACTAGAAATTGGCACCAATAAAAGTATGCTGAACTAGCTATTATCCAACCCAGTCTCACGGCATTTCGTGTTACAGTCACGAAATTAATTTATTCTATTGATTCGTGTTCACCAACCCGATTTTTGCATTTGTTTCGTGTCACACAGAGCGATTTTAAAAGCAATGTATTTCTATTGGTAGTGTGTTTAGTGCCAGCAACACGTCTTTTTGTCCGGTCGGGTCTTGGAAGACCGGAAGCTGTGGTTCATAAAAACATTTATTGTGGCAATTCCAAAACAACACCAAGAATATGAGAGGATGGGCGAGGGGAAAGGATGGGCGAGGGGAAAGGATCCCGGCGAGAGTCTTCCTGCAGCGGGCTTGGAGAGAGTCACGAAGGCCATGTGACTCCGGCAGCTGGGCTTAAGCAGCACCTCGGCTCCGGCCAGGTGTCCCCAGTCATGCTGATTGTCTCCTCAGCTCCACCCCCATCGCAGGACCTGCAACACACCTGCACACTCACAGGCCCCCCCCCCATAAAGTCAGGGAACCCTGGCACCTAAATTAATCACTTTACCAAGAACATAGTGCCCACAATAACGAAAAAAACAAACAAAAAATAAGTCTTTGTTTGTTTTTTTCAACTAAAAGAGAAAAAACAACAGGACATTACTCACCGGGGGCCGAGACAGTGCATCCGCCACCACATTGTCCCTCCCCTTGATATGGTGAATGTCCAAATGATAGGACTGGAGCATCAGGGCCCAGCGCATCAGCCTTTGGTTAGGGCACTGTAGAGAACTGAGAAAGGTTAACGGGTTGTGATCCGTAAAGACCACAACCGGTACCGAGCCAACATACACACTGAAGTGCTGCAACGCCAAAATCAAGGCTAGCGTTTCCTTCTCAATCACTGAATAGTTCAGCTGATTGGTCAACTTTTGTGAAAAGAAACAAACTGGCTTATCCACACCCAAATCATCAGGCTGCAACAGCACCGCCCCTGCACCGACGTAACTTGCATCCACTTCAAGTTTTACTGGTTTCTCCCACTGTGGAGCTGCCAACACAGGAGCGTTACATATACAGTTGCAAGAAAAAGTATGTGAACCCTTTGGAATGACCTGGATTTCTGCATAAGTTGGTCATAACATGTGTTCTGATCTTCATCTAAGTCACAACAATAGACAAACACAGTCTGCTTCAACTAATACCACACAAACAATTATATGTTTTCATGTTTTTATTGAGCACACCATGTAAACATTCACAGTGCAGGGTGTGAACCCCTAGGCTAAAGACTTCTTCAAGAGCTAATTGGAGTCAGGAGTCAGCCAACCTGGAGTCCAATCAATGAGACGAGATTGGAGGTGTTGGTTAAAGCTGCCCTGCCCTATAAAAAATACACACCAGTTTTGAATTTGCTATTCTTAAGAAGCATTGCCAAATGTGAACCATGCCTCGCACAAAAGAGCTCTCAGAAGACCTACGATTAAGAATTGTTGACTTGCATAAAGCTGGAAAGGGTTACAAAAGTATCTCTAAAAGCCTTGATGTTCATCAGTCCACGGTAAGACAAAGTGTCTATGAATGGAGAAAGTTCAGCACTGTTGCTACTCTCCCTAGGAGTGGCCGTCCTGTAAAGATGACTGCAAGAGCACAGCGCAGAATGCTCAATGAGGTGAAGAAGAATCCTAGAGTGTCAGCTAGAGACTTAGAGAAATCTCTGGCACATGCGAACATCTCTGTTGACGAATCTACGATACGTAAAACACTGAACAATAATGGAGCTCATGGGAGGACACCACGGAGGACACCACGGAGGACACCACGGAGGAAGCCACTGCTGTCCAGAAAAAACATTGCTGCACGTTTGAAGTTTGCAAAAGAGCACCTGGATGTTCCACAGCACTACTGGCAAAATATTCTGTGGACAGATGAAACCAAAGTTGAGTTGTTTGGAAGGAACACACAACGCTATGTGTGGAGAATCCAAAGGGTTCACTTTTTCTTGCAACTGCAAGTGACTTAACGCTCTCAAAACTCTTTTGACACTCAGAGGACCTCACATATTTAGCGTTACCCCTTAGCAGATCGGTGAGTGGCGCAACCACAGCAGAGACATTTCTGCAAAAACAACGGTAAAACCCCACCAGCCCCAAAAACCGCATGAGCTCCTTCTTAGTTGCGGGTGGAGCATAGTCATCAACAGCTTGCACCTTTGCGCGCACCGCACACACTCTGCCTTGCCCCACTATACGACCCAAGTAAGTAACTGTGGCCTTTGCGAACTCACACTTGGCGAGGTTAAAGGTGGGGTAGGTAAGTTTGAGAAACAGCCTCGAGATACACTTGTCGTTATATTCCATGGAGTGCTCTTCACATCCCGATAGCAATGAATATATTTTTGACAAAAAATCCATAAAGAAATATCATCTGTTGAAGCCGTTGCGCTGTAAAAAGCACGACCAATCCTCTGAGCCGGCCCGGCTAAAGTAACTGGATGGCCTACCTGCCTGTCAGCCTTCCATCTGGGCACAAACTTATCTCGTGCCCTCATTGGTCATGTGCGCGTTCGTGTGTGTTGGAGGAGGGGCTCTGTAAGGAAGTAGCAGATTTTTTCCGGCTGTGTGTTTTCAAATTCTAGCGCACTCGAGCTGCTTTCTCCAAAATGACCTACCCCACCTTTAACTGTCAGATTAGCCAGGCGGTCAAACCATGTTTTCATGCGATCAAGATGGACTCCCCAGTCATCCGAGTAGACGACCACATCGTCCAGATATACCGAGCATTAAACTGAATGAATGGGGGATATCACTTTAATGCAGATCACAGGAAATACAAAACACTCCTTATACTTTTACAACATGTGCATTTATTTCTAAAGTGAAAATAAATCTAAGCTATATCACAGAGAGTGATTTAACAGCAACACTTTCTGACCGAATCCAAGGTGCGACTCCTCTGACTCAACTAAAGTTAGAAACTCAGGAAGGGGAACTCCAGCCCATCAATATGAGTTATTTTAAGCGGCAGGAGACACTTAGAAAGACCTTAGTGCACCTCATGACCTCTCAGCTGTGTGCTGCTAGTTCATTCTGCAAACTGTCAGGGAAAAAAGTAAAATACTGCCGTTTCTTGAAGTCCAAAGTAATGTTTTTACTTTGTGTGTAAAATATAAAACAGAAATAGAGAGAACTGAGAAAAGCAGTCATCATCATTTTTTAAAACAGCATTTTCTGCCTTTTTTGCGGTAAAAAGAACTTAAATGATTAATCTGTTATGAAATAGTTAGTGTTTATGTATGTATTTATTAAGGACCATGCAGACAAATACATGAGATGATTTATGCCAGATTAGAGCTAATAGCTCATTTCCCTCTGCAGTCTTTAAGGTAGTTGTTTTTAACTGGCTAATTTTGTTCCTACAACTTCTTTGTTTAAAACCCATTTCCCAAATTGTTGTAATGGCAGTTTTTTCCATCTATAATCAAGTTTATATCTTTGGCTTCCAATTAGAAATGTTATAATTTACATTGATTATTAGACGTTGTTGCATCCATCGTCCATGCCGGCGTAAACATTGCTGCTTTTATTTTGTTGTTTTTGTTGTTTTGTTTCAACCATTTTACTCTGTAGCACTTTGAGTTTTGTTTACTCAAATGAAAAGTGCGCTTGTGAATAAAATGGATTATTATTATGGATTACATGTAATGGGATTAAGTTATCAGGGTACATAACAAAGATAACGGCATTCTCTTATTTGGGGATTACAAGCAGGATTACAATGCTAGTTAAATCTCTGTGCAGAGGACAACCCTAAATATCTTGGTTTCTTCAATCAATCAATGTTTATTTATATAGCCCAATATCACAAATGTTACATTTGTCTCAGTGGACTTTACAGTTTGTACAAAATATCAGTATGACAATACGACACCCTCTGTCCTTAGACCCTCACATCGTACAAGGAAACACTTCCGGAGAAAACCCACAGTTTAAAGGGAAAAATGGGAGAAACCTCAGGAGAGCAATAGAGGAGGGATCCCTCTCCCAGGACGGACAGACGTGCAATAGATGCCGTGTGTAAATTGAAAAGACAATACATTTGCAACATAGGTAGACCAAATGTTTGGAAATGCATGTGTGTATAATAGGAAGATGAATCCACGAGGATATCCATCCAGGACCTATGATCCAGGACCACAGCCACGACTCAAGATCCAGGACAGAGGAGCGCAGGATCATCCATGACTCCGGATCCCGGCGTATACAGACACCAAAAAGAAAGACATTTGGGGAAGCTGGGTTAATCGGAACATGAGAGTACACAGGTATAGACAGAGAGAAGGAAGAAGTAAGATGTCCCCCGACAAACTAAGCCTATAGCAGCAAAACTAGGGGCTGAATCTAATCAGCCCTAACTATAAGCTTTATCAAAAAGGAAGGTCTTAAGCGCACTCTTAAAAACGGATAGGGTGTCTGCCGCCCGAACACAAACTGGAAGCTGATTCCACAAATGTGGAGCTTGATAAGAAAAGGCTCTGGCTCCCATTGTACTTTTAGAGACTCTAGGAACAACCAACAACCCTGCATTCTTGGAACGCAATGCCCTAGTAGGACAGTAGGGTATAATGAGTTCTTTAAGGTAAGATGGCGCCTGCCCATTAAGGGCTTTGTAGGCGAGAAGAAGAATTTTAAATTCTATCCTGTGTTCTATAGGCAGCCAGTGTAAGGCAGCCAGAACAGGAGTAATGTGGTCCCTTTTCCTAACTCTGGTTAGTACACGAGCTGCAGCATTTTGAATCAGCTGAAGCGACTTGACTGACTTCTTGGTTAACCCTGATAATAAAGAGTTACAATAATCCAACCTTGAAGTAACAAATGCATGGACTAGTTTCTCTGCATCGTTTTGAGGCAAGATATGCCTGATTTTTGCAATGTTACGTAGATGGAAGTAGGCGGTCCTTGAAATTGATTTTATGTGGGCGTTAAAGGATAAATCCTGATCAAATATAACACCAAGATTCCTTACAGTCTCACTGGAGGCCAAATTAATGCCATCCATAGTTAATATATCCTTAGATAATTTGTTTCGTAGATTCTTCGGGCCAAGTACAATAACTTCAGTTTTGGTCGTGTTTAACATCAAAAAGTTTAAGGTCATCCACGTTTTTAAGTCTTTCTTCTGTTCTAAGGTCACATTGTTCTGTTCTCTTACTTAATACACTTACGTACTAATGCTGTTACAGGTTTCTGCTGCAGAGGGTTTTAGTCTCAGGTGTCAGAAAGCGAAGCCTCGTTGTGAGAGAAAGAGGATCATTAAATAGTGAGAAGTGATGATGGACTTCCTCGTACCACAGCGAGAGCAGACAGTGATTGTTTGTCTCTGTTGAACTGCCTCCACATCGACTCAGCTGGACAGGCGTTATTATCTGAGAGTAGAAATGGGAAAATGAGGCGATGTTGTTTAAATACAAATGCCGTTGAAATGATACCCCGTTTGCTGTTGTTTTTTTAACTGAATTGATTGTTGTAGATTCACAGAGCCTGACTCTTGATAAAGCGCTCTGCCTTTAAAAAGTAATTATGCTATCAGATTAAAGCTGAGTGACCACATGATTCAGTTGTCAGCTCATATTCCCTCCATTATCCTTCGTGGTATAAATTACAGTAAAACTCAGATAAGCCGTAATTGAATTTCCTGCTCGGATGGAAAAATATATATCAAGATATTCATAAGTGCTCGCCGCCACACACGGCGCATAGAAGACCCGTAATAATGCATTTAGTTTATTGGGAGAAGCATCTTATAACAGAGAGGCATGGTGTGTAGGCTTCAGAATTAAGTGTAAAATACCAATTTAAAAAACATAAATTCATGAATTATTCTCACACATCACTCTCTCTTTTTGTTTGTGATTGAAGCCAATTCTTATTTAAATCTAACGCAGATAAGTTAGTAACTCATATATACCTTATAACAAAGTGGCATGCTTTGTAAGCCTCTATCTATATTATATGTGAATTACATTTGAAACAAGAAAACTTAAATCTAACCAGAGCCCAGTCTGCTCTGATTGGTTAGCTGGCCGGCTCTGTTGTGATTGGTCAACCTCTTAAGGCCCTGACACCCCAAACTGACACCAAAGAACACGTCCCGACGGACCCGATTGCCTCACTTCTCTGCGTCTTGGCCAAAAAGTCGCACTGGAACCGCAAAGACTTCAACCGACGGCCAAGTAGCACGTACGAACTGCGCATGCGTGAGTGGCAATAACTCTCCTTACCAGCAGGCGGCGGCAGTGTGTATTCGTCATTCAAAAGAGGCAACCGGAAGACAGGCCGTTTCTCAATCGTGAGGATGCTGGCTTGGTAGTCGCGTACTTCCAAGTCACTTCCTTCAGAACCAAAGCCAGTGTGCTTCCAAGCCACGGCTTCGGAAAACGAAGAAGAATGGAACAGGCTAACAAGTGTGCCACTCTCTCTAACGGTTTCAACATAAACTGTACCGAAAATAAATACCTCACGATGTCTATCTAATTATGAACTTGCTTTACTTTCAGGAACACATGTTTGGTGATAACAAACAAATGTAACAAAGTAACATATTTACCAACACATGTTCTACGCCACTACACACTTGCATTTAAATGTGTGCTGCGTCGGTTCAGCCATTCTACGCAAGGGTTTTTGAAATTGGTCCGTGCGCAAAGCATTGTGGGGATTTTAAGGACGCGAAGTCTACCCATGTGCAGCCTCGAAATTTCCCCCAAACCAAGGACGCGGCCTCGGTGGAATTCCAAGTATGCTGGAGATTGGAACAGTCCTTCGGTGGCACTCGATGACGTAGCATCCTTGAAATATTGGCTTGGAAGCCAGTATCCTCGAGATTGAGAAACGGCCAGTCTGCGTGATATGTACAAACAACAAATAGCGTGCGTTCCATTTTCACTCTCGTCCAACACAGACTGTTTCATATCGACTTGTAATCGAAAACATGTTTAGTGCGGAACTGGAAAATGAAAAATAATGGCCGTCTGTGTGTGCCTTCTTCACTTCCGTTTCGCTTCTCATGCACTGATTCGCTAAGCTGAACAGCCAATCAGAGTGATTTATTTTGCCGACAGCCTCCCGATTCAACATGTCGAATCGGCGGCGGAAGGTGTCGGCACGGCCGAAAAGACACAACGCTCATCGACGGCCAGACATGTATCGCCGGCCAAAATCGGCTCGGTGTGTAAGGACCTTTTAGAGATGTCCCGCCCCTTAGCCTATCACGTACAATGTGTTGAAGCGCTAGCCAATAGGAGCACGAGTGTTCCATAGTGATGTCATTATGTTCCAGAAATGTGGGATTTTGAGCTTTGCAGACCATTTACATGCACAACAACTTCTATAACACATGTATAACAAAAGCATAATAGGTCCCCTTTAATTTGACCGCGATTCAAGTTTTTTCAGGTGAAGTTAATCGTAGTTTTGAAAGTGCTGGTATCAATATGTTTATCATTGCTTTAATTTAATCTCTAACAGGTTGTTTTTCCGTCTTCTTGTTGCAGTCTCTCTTCCACCTGCCCGTCTTCAGGAGGCTGGTTCTCAACTACCATCTGTCTGAGAGAATACTGGAGAAGTGTAAGAGCCACTCTGTGAGTAAACACTCTGCTATACCGCCAACACAAGACACATATTGTGTTATAGGTTATTTATTTCTAACAATGTCTAATTCTCGTACACTAAGGAGAAAAGGTGAACAAGCTGTGGGGTTGTTTTGTTAATATAGACGCAGCCACTATGTGATATATAACAATAATAATCAATATTCAACTGTGTACTACTTGCTCCACATCCTTACTGTATTGCACTTATAGCAATAATCTGCTTTTTGAGCATTATTTATCTCATTATAAATATGAATTACACTACTGTATTCATTCTACATATCTTTACATCATTTACTGTTCGTTTTTGTAGTTCGTTATACACATTTTGACTTTTCTATGATCTTTTATCATTTATTTTAGTTTATTCTAAGCAACTGTAACAAAATCTCAATTTCCTACTGGGGTAAATAAAGTATTCCTGATTCTAATTTAACAATAATAACCTTTATTTTATTTATATATATATATAGCACCTTCCAAATAGAGACAGAAACACATGTCCGGCAATGGCTCAGTCAGTAGGGTCTTAGACTGTGAGCCGTAGGGTCGCCGGTTCAAGTCCCTGACCTCTAAATATGGAGTGTGGACTGCTACTTGGAGAGGTCCCAGTTCACCTCCTACCCTGCCTTGGTGCCCTTGAGCAAGGCAAAACCAAACAAAGACAGCATCAGAGGAGACATTCATTATCAGGGCACACTGAAGTTGGTTTTCTAAATGAACAGGTTTGACTGTGAGACCCTAACTTGTGAACAGGACAAGAGGAACATGGCCTTCATGCAGGAGCTGCGCTGTCTCTTCGCTCTGATGGTGGGATCCTCTCGCACGTTTGTGGACCCGTCGGCTGCCGTGGAGCTGCTGAGAGACGCCTTCAGGACCAACGAGGCCCAGCAGGTACTTAACTTAGACTTAAAAAACTTAACTTAAGGTCCTGTTGTATTTTTGACTTTTTATTTTACTCCTGCAGTTTTTTGACTTTTTACTTCAATTATCCAGAATATTTTATATTGTTTTGTTAAATTTGATATAATATGTGTTCCTTTTTTCCTTTTATTTATAATTGTCAATTGTCTTTTTTACTTTTTTAAAGTATTTTAAGTATTGTACTTTAATGTCTGAACACAATTCTGCTTCTGTGTTGAAATAATTTCCCAAATTGGGATCAATAAAGTATCATCTATCATCTATCATCTATCTATCTATCTATCTATCTATCTATCTATCTATCTATCTATCTATCTATCTATCTATCTACCTATCTACCTATCTATCTACCTATCTATCTATCTATCTATCTATCTATCTATCTATCTATCTATCTATCTCTATCTACCTATCCATCTATCTATCCATCTATCTATCTATCTACCTACCTATCTATCTATCTACCTATCTATCCACCTATCTATCTATCTATCTATCTATCTATCTACCTATCTACCTATCTACCTATCTATCCGTCTGTCTGTCTGTCTGTCCGTCCGTCTGTCTGTCTGTCTATCTAAAGTTAAGTAGCCTCCCATTTGTCAATAATGTTGGCCTGTTCTCAGAGTCACCAGATCGATTTTTTAATGGTTTATTATGAAGATTTCAGACACAAATAATAGGATAATATAAGTTTGACAGACATGCTGTTATGAACATTTCTGTGAGGATGTTATTCTGGTTTAATTGAAGAAAGTGACCAAAATGAAAGAGCGACCAAGTTATGGCATGTTTTTGTTGAGGCTTCTTAGCTCACCTCTTATATTGTGTGTGGATCGTTTCCTCAGGAGGGAGATGAGGCCCTTTTTTGTGTTTTGAAGGGAAAATATTAACAGTTTTTAAACTTATACTGATCTTAATCTAATGTTTTTTTATTTCAGGACGTCAGTGAATTTTCCCACAAACTGCTGGACTGGCTGGAGGACGCGTTTCAGCTCGCTGCCAAAGAGTAAGTTAAAAGTGTACGTCCTTCACATGCAGGGACTATTCTCCTTCTCCCTTTGTTTACTGTTTTAAACTGATATAAAATGTCATGTTTTTACTTTTAGTAAAATTGAAGACAAACAGAAGAACCCAATGGTCCAGCTTTTCTACGGTACCTTTGTGACAGAAAGAAGACACGAAGGTATGAGTTTCTGTCCCCGTGAAAATCAATATGAATTGACCAATACACATACTGTATGTTGGTATAATGTGAAATAGAACATACCCTACCAAGACGTTGGTCACAATGCTAATATTGCCAGGGCTGAGTAGGTATGGTCCTGTTTCTTTCTGGGGGCTGTTATTTAGAAAAACAAGCCTAAATCTGAACTTCCTATAACAACAGATGTTTATTGTTTATACTCTTTCAATGTCTCTTATGTGAAATGCCTTGTCTCTTATGCTGCTGCAACGCAAACATTTCCAACATTTAGATAAATAAAGTACGACTTATCTTATCTGTTGGGAAAAATCTCACTGGTCACCGGCTTGATCTTCAATCTCAGGATCCATGTATTTATGATCCTCTCAAGAATGGAAGTAGTCATCACATACAGAGCATCAACTAGTTCCTGAACAGTGTCCTTCACATGCTGATATCCAAGAGAGGCAGTTACACAGTCACAAGATGGAGGAATACCGCTTCTTGTAGATAATCATACATCCTGTCATGTACAAAATAATATTTGTTCTCAAAATGTTGGCTTTTTTCTGAAAATCCCAAAATTCGGACTTTCTCAAAATCAAAAAAATCAAATTCGGACTTTTACTCAAAATCCTGACTTTTTCTCAAAAATCTGACTTTCTGAATACATAACATTGTTAATAATCACTGGTCCCCGGCTTGAGCTTCAATCTCAGGATCCATGTATCTGTGATCCTCTCCAGAATGGAAGGAGTCATCACATACAGAGCATCAACTAGTTCCTGAGCAGTGTCCTTCACATGCTGATATCCAAGAGAGGGAGTCACACAGTCACAAGATGGAGGAATAGAAAGCAGTATTCAATGTTTACTTCAGATTAGCTCCACGTCAGAAATGAGCATGCTTGATGTCTCTCTCCATAGAGGCTGAATCATCATGTTAATCACATAGCTATCATATGCCTCAAACAGTCCTGATGCTCTTCTAGGTAATCACACATCCTGTCATGTTCACAGCTACAGCTGGGATACCTTTGGTATCATGTTACTCTCATACTGGAAGAGGACATTCAGGATTTTCCCAACATTATCTAACACTTACTTTCTGGAGCTTTATTTTTGAATTATGAATCACTGTGCAGGATCAAGCTGATAATATATACTTGTTATACATCAACAAAAAGAAACAAGATGTTCATCCGTGTGAATGTTGTTTCAGGTAAGACGTTGTGTAACATCGAGCAGTTTGGACAGTACCCTCTGCAGGTGAACGGCTTCAACAACCTGGACGAGTGTCTGGAGGGAGCGATGGTGGAGAGAGAGATCGAGTCTCTGCACGCAGATCACAGCGTCACGCCTGGACGAGAGGTGGATAACTTCATAGTACTCTACTACATATCATATTCTATTTACATGTGTATAGACTTTTTGCACTACTTTTTATTTGTATTTTTGTATTTTATTATATATGTTGGATTGTTGGAGAACAATGACACGCTTAAGATTTTCATTTCTACACTGTAGCTTTGTGCTGGCTGACAATAAAACCTTTGAATCTTGAATCTAAAATACAGTTCATACAATATAATGTTTTCTTGTAAATTAAACCGACCAACAAGAAAAGCCTTTTGAGAAATTGAGAAGAATAATTGTAGTTTTTTGGGTGTTTTTTACTTTCACTCTTTTAGATTTTTGAGAATACTTTAAGTACATTTTGCTGATTATACTTACTTCATTTATTTTTGTATTCATATTTTCAATGAAGGACTTTAACAAAATAAGATGCATTAAAAATACAATGTTTTGTTGTAACTTAAGAGAAAAATGGAGGTGAAAAATTCAACTAATGAATTCTGTGTTTCATTTCATTTATTTATAATAATTTGAGTTTTAAGAAATAAATATTTTCTGCATCGGCTACTTTAAGTACTCAAATAATATAACTTCGTTTAGCTGGTTATACCTACTTTTACTTAAGTTGAATTTCAATTTCTATTATATTTTCATCATGTTGATGCTCTGCTAATACTGTTGTTTTCTTTTGGTTGCAGAGATGGTTCAAAAAGTTACCCCCAGTCTTGACATTCGAGCTGTCGAGATTTGAGTTCAACACTCAGCTCGGTCGCCCCGAAAAGATTCACAAGAAACTGGAGTTCCCTCAAATCATTTATATGGACAGGTGAGCTTCTTCTAAGGCCATAGCGTTACTTTTACTTAAGTGAAGGATCTGAGTACTTCTTCCAACACTGAAGTATTATTGTATCGTACAAATGAAGAAGGGAAGATGAATGCCTTACATATTGATTTTCGATTTGCAGATATCTTCACAAAAACATAAACCAGACCCACGAGAGGAGAGGAGACGTGAAAAAACTGAAGGATCAACTTGCAGCCCTGCAACAGAAACTTGAGTGGTAAGAGACTTCAGATATGACTTTATTATCTGCAGGAATGAGTCCTAAAACACTGAAATTAGTCAGCATTTTAGCACTTACTGTTCCTCGTCTAGAAGTCAATGGTTTTGTCAACGTGTTTTTGGTCAGAAGCCTAAAATAAGGTCTGTGCTGAAGATATGTTTTTGGTTTACAACATAAAATACGTCAGTAAATACCCCACTGGTGAATAAAAAATGCGGTTGCCAACAAGTGTCTAAATGAGACGACTAAACGTCATCACGCCCGACATTAGCCGCCTTTAGCTTAGCGGTGGTGAAGTCATGTGACCGTGCTGTAGTTCCTTTATAGCCCAACATTAGCCGCCTTTAGCTTAGCGGTGGTGACGTGAAGTCATGTGACCGTGCTGTAGTCCCTTTATAGCCCAACATTAGCCACCTTTAGCTTAGCGGTGGTGACGTGAAGTCATGTGACCGTGCTGTAGTTCCTTTATAGCCCAACATTAGCCGCCTTTAGCTTAGCGGTGGTGAAGTCATGTGACCGTGCTGTAGTCCCTTTATAGCCCAACATTAGCCACCTTTAGCTTAGCGGTGGTGACGTGAAGTCATGTGACCGTGCTGTAGTTCCTTTATAGCCCAACATTAGCCGCCTTTAGCTTAGCGGTGGTGAAGTCATGTGACCGTGCTGTAGTCCCTTTATAGCCCAACATTAGCCACCTTTAGCTTAGCGGTGGTGACGTGAAGTCATGTGACCGTGCTGTAGTGCCTTTTATAGCCCAACATTAGCCTCCTTTAGCTTAGTGGTGGTGACGTGAAGTCATGTGACCGTGCTGTAGTTCCTTTATAGCCCAACATTAGCCGCCTTTAGCTTAGCGGTGGTGAAGTCATGTGACCGTGCTGTAGTTCCTTTATAGCCCAACATTAGCCGCCTTTAGCTTAGCGGTGGTGAAGTCATGTGACCGTGCTGTAGTTCCTTTATAGCCCAACATTAGCCTCCTTTAGCTTAGTGGTGGTGACGTGAAGTCATGTGACCGTGCTGTAGTTCCTTTACAGCCCAACATTAGCCTCCTTTAGCTTAGTGGTGGTGACGTGAAGTCATGTGACCGTGCTGTAGTTCCTTTATAGCCCAACATTAGCCTCCTTTAGCTTAGCGGTGGTGACGTGAAGTCATGTGACCGTGCTGTAGTGCCTTTATAGCCCAACATTAGCTTTTTACTTCAAAAATCATAAAGTGGTGTTAATATCCAAAAACCAATGCAAAATCAAATTGGCTTTTTGTGAAGGGAACCAGAGAAATGCTGCCTTCAGGGTCCACTACAAAATACGTCATCACTGCACTGCTCTATATACCACTTTGTGGGTCACAAATCTTTAACCTTCTTTATCGGCAGCTATAAGAACTACGGCTCCGGACCCTCGAAGTATCCTCTGGCCGACATGTTGCAGTTTGTTCTGGAGTTCGCCACCACCAAACCCTCCAGTGTTTCCCCCGCTGAAGACCTGAGAGCTGCTTCTCCTACGAGCCCCCTCCCCAATGAACCCCTCCCCAAAGACAACAGGTGGAGTACACACAGGCAGGGGGGGTGTAACTGTGTATATTTAGTAACTGACTTGTACGCTACTTGAGTATTTCCATTTCCTGCTCTGTTTCAATATTTACATTTTTTATTTTCAGGTGAGACAATACAAACACATAATAAAACCCACAAAACAATAACAACAAACAACGATAAAAACAGACAAACATTAATTAAATGTAATTAGTTAATAAAATGTAATGTTTTTTTGTTCCTAACAGGTTTTGTACTTTTACCTGAGTTAGGGTTGAACCCACTTCCAGCCTTTTCTTTGCTTCCCTCAGTGAACCCACAGACGAAGATTCATCAGAGGATCCTGTTGCCGGTGTTTCCAGTTGTCAGCGGACCCCGATCTATAAACCCTTCACCCAGTGCAGACTCCCCATAGACTGCCCCCCCCACCCGGCCCCCCACAGCGTCTCTGAGGAGGAGCTGCACTTTGTGAAGAGCTGCCTGCAGCGCTGGAGGACAGAAGTAGAGAACGACATCAACGGTATGTCTTTAGGTATTCAAGTTCAATTCTCAAATCAAAGGTTTTATTGTCATATGCACAAAGCTACAGTGTAGAAATGGCAATGAAAATGTTCTGACCTGAGCTCCTCCAACAATCCAACATATATAATAAAATAAAATACAAAATAAAAAGTAGTGCAAAAAGTCTACATGTAAATAGAATAGGATATGTACAAGAACATATATCAGCGTTATGGACTCTGCTTCTGGATCTGTTGCTGCTCAATGGTCCACTTTCCTCAGAAGTTAGTTAGTAGAGATGCACAAGGATATTATCTCATTGGTATTCATTTAAAGACTTTAGAATATCTGCATCGGCCAAACATGATGCATATACTGCGATATGACGATATGTACTGCGATATGACGATATGTACTGCGATATGACGATATGTACTGCGATGTGACGATATGTACTGCGATATGACGATATGCGATAGAGCTTAAGGGAGGACCGAAGTAGAGAATCAATGGTATGCACAAAAAAGTCTTGATAAGATAAGATAGTACTTTATTGATCCCAATTTGGGAAATGTTTGTGTTGCAGCAGCATAAAATACATGGCATTGTACAATACAAATTAAAAGACTAGAAATAAACAAGAAAGGAGAAAATATACATGTTGAATTTACAAATTAACAATAACAAAATATAAAGCAAGTTATAAGTTAGATATTATCTGCTTTTGGATCTGTTGCTGCTCAATGGTCCACTTCAAAGTCAAAGTCAACTTTATTGTCAATCTTTCAGTTTGTGTGTACAGACAGAGAGATCGAAATACCGATTCCCACAATCCTGAATACAAAAAATACAAATATATATATATGTATACAAATATGTATATCCTATATATACACAATCAACCGACACATTTATATATATGCACACATTAAGACATAAATAAAAGCACAAGAATCAATATATACAAAATAACAGTCACTTCAATATCTTTGAGAAATGTACATTAGTGCAAGATTGTCCATAGCAGCGTAAAAAGTGTCTGGTGCTGGATGTGAGTGTCTGAGTGTGTGTGGTGTGTTAAAGTCCAGTGGGGGTAACTTTCCTCAGAAGTTAGCTGTAGGGATGCACAATGATATTATCTAATTGGTATCAATTTAAAATATCTGCATCGGCCAAAAATGATGCATGTACTGCGATATGAAGTTATGCGATAGAGCTTAAGTGGCTTGCATATGGAAATATCCACAGATCGTGCAGAGAGTGATCACTTTTGACACTAAAATCCCAGTGAAACCTGACGTGCTTCTCCTACCTCAATATCAGGCTTTTCAAATTAGAATGACTGCTGGAAGTGAGGAAAAAACGTCAACGCACCTTAGGGAAAAACACTTCGTTGGTGAAGAGCTGATTAGATAGATGGAAATAAATGTTAATTGTGGAGTAATATTAGTTTTAATTGAAACACCGACATCTCTCCCAAACGTCCCCATTACGAGGCAAATAGTAGGTTAAAGAACAAAAAGTGCTGAATTCATTTTTATGTTTTCATCCGTATCTCACCATGTTCAAATCACAAATCAAAACTCACCTCTTCAGAACCGATTTTAAAGGTGGGGTAGGTAATTCACTTCAGAAACACTTGTTGTTATATTCCATGGAATGCTCTTAACATCCCGATAGCAATGAATATATTAAATGCTTTGACAATAAATACATAACAAAATGTCATCAGTGGAAGCCGTAGCGCTGTAAAAAGCACGACCAATCATCTGAGCCGGCTAAAGTAACTGGATGGCCTACCTGCCTGTCAGCCTTCCATCTGGGCACAAACTTATCTCGTGCCCTCATTGGTCATGTGCGCGTTCGTGTGTGTTGGAGGAGGGGCTCTGTGAGGAAGTCTGAGGAAGGGGCAGATTTGTTCCGGCTGTGTTTTTTTCAAATTCTAGCGCACTCGAGCTGGTTTCTCCATTCTTACCTACCCTACCTTTAAGTGTCTTTGAGTTTCAAGCAAAGCGCTCTATAAATAAAATGCATTATTATTATTATTATTATTATCATGTCTTCTGTTCGGTTGTTTGTGTTCCAGAGCTAAAGGCCAGCATTGAAAGACTCACTCAGATGCTTGAGGCCATGTACACAGACAACAACCTCTGCCAGGTAAGACTGACATTACATAAGTCACTTTAACACACTGCAGCTTTTACATCTACTGCTGCAATACATGCGTTAGTGAAAGATTGGTGGAAGTGAGATTGGAAATGCAGGACTTTAACTTGTTATGGAGCGTTTTGACACTAAAGTTTTATTACTTCTTCTTTCAGGGGGTCCGCGAGCTCTTAAAAAGTATTACAAGTTGATAAATCAATTTAGCGAAAATTAAGGCTATTAAAAAGTATTAAAGGGCATTTTCCAAGGTATAACATGTTGTAGCTTGTCTTCAATAAGTATATAAATGGTCCAACGAGGTTGTATTCTACAGTCTGGCTGAATGTAATCATTGCGTAGGTGTGTAGTGTGATTCTGTGTAGTTTATTGATGGCATCCCGTTGGATTTGACGTCATCTGAACAGGACATCGCACGCTCACTGCTTGATAGCGCGAAGGTCCGTTTACGCCGGTTGTTAAACAACATCGTTATGGGGAAATGCAAGTCTGCGTCCAAATGATTGGAAGATAAGAAGGAAGGACAATCAATACTGTATATAGTCAATGTGAGGTAAAGTGTGTCGCCAAGGTAACCGGTTATCACTCCAAGTGGAGATGAGGTCTTAAAATGTATGGAAAGGGTCTTAAAAAAGGTCTTAAAAGGTCTTACATTTGACTTCAGGGTTCCTGCATATACCCTGTCTTTAGTAAAGGATCTCATCACTCCTCGGATCCCCGCTTCAGTGTTTTATATGATATTAAAGTTTTTAGTAATTCTTCTTTAGTACAGGAACGCAATACAATACAATACTTCCTCCACCTTAACGCTTCAGTGTTTTCTATTCACCTCCGTCTCTCTCTCTTCTGATATTTAGGCGCCCTACAGACTTCACGCGGTGCTCGTCCACGAAGGCCAGGCGTCAGCAGGTCATTACTGGGCGTACATCTACGACCACGCCAACAAGCGCTGGATGAAATACAATGACGTGAGCATCACTGAGTCGTCGTGGGAGGAGCTGGAGAGAGACTCCTTCGGGGGGATGACCAACGCCAGCGCCTACTGCCTGATGTACATCGACGACAGGCTACCAACCCTCACTACAGGTACACTGTGCTGTGTGTTTCAGTTCATTTGCTTCACATTTAGCTCACGCTCTTATCCACAACTAGAGCAGCAAGAATCCTGCACGTACACAAGCTCTCCACTAGTCCATATCGATAATACTTCGATTCAGTCTGCAGCCCTTAATCTGTTTAGCGTAGCAATGTGAAAGCATTATTTCAGGAATAAAGTTATTTGAATGGCCATTATGTACACCAGGGGTTCCCAACCTTTTTTCCCAAGAGCCCCCCCAAATGACTCCTGTTGGAAGTTGCGCCCCCCCCCGCACACAACCACAGGGGGGGGGGCGGTAATTAAAGTTTAAAAGTCTCAAAATGCAACACCTACTGTCACAAACTGGATGAATGTGAAGTATGTTGTAAAAGGAGGATGAAAGCGTAATCAAGGAGCACTGTTGGAGTGACTTTGATGGCTATTGGACTCAGGATTCATTCATTTGGATTCCCGCTGTATGAAGAAATGAAAGGACGGCGGAAGTGGAAACAATTCACAAAGGGATTAAACTGTTTAAAACACATGCTCAAAGTAAACCGGATTTTGCCGATGTGTTTATGTGGATTCAAAAGTCGTAAATAATCTACAAAATGGAGGAGACCGATCTGATCGGAGCAACTGTGACAAATAATCTGAGACCGGCATGGACAATGACTATGTTTTAAAAATGCACTTATCCAGACAAGCCTGGTTTGGACACTTTACGGGCAGAAGAAACATTTCTATTAAAGAAAGAATTATACATTTCTGTCTTTTTATGCCTTTAATACTAACTTCAATTGTTATTCAAATGAATTAATCAATTATTTTTTATATTTGATTGTAACGTAGAGAAAAGACTTTTAGTGACAATCATGTATTGCTTTACAATTATATGTAAAAAAATCATCTGAGGCCTGGTTCCCCCCCCCCTGCGATCTTTGGCGCCCCCCCAAGGCGCGCCCCCAGGTTGGGAACCACTGATGTACACAATAGATCAGTTACTGTGTCTATGTTGTAGATGTATTCTCTTTTTAATTTACACACAACACCTACTGCACGTCTTTCCGTCCTTAGAGAGGGATCGTCCTCTGTTGCTCTCCCCGTGGTTTCTAACATTTTATAAAAGTGGGGCTTCTTCGGGAATTTTGTATTGTTTTCTGTAATAGTCGAAGCACAGAAGGTGTTGTATTCATGCTCTGTATTAACTGTAAAGCCGACAACGAGAGAGAGACAGATATCAAATGTGTGATATTGGGCTTTATAAATAAACTTTGATTGAAGAAGAAGAAGATTAACCTTTTTAAATGTCAGTTAAATTCAGTTTTTCACTCTGGCTTGTATATTCTTTTGAATACACACGGTATACAAGTAGGTGCACACATGCACATGCAATACACACACAGTTATACACACTATACAGAATACACATGAGGGCCAGAGCGAAGAGGCTGCAGTCTAGCCGGCACCAGCGTGTTTTATAATTGTTTTGGTCGATCGGGACTCGAACCGGTGACTCTTCGGTCCCAGGGATTGATAGTGTTTTTTTGTGTGAAAGTCTTTTAACTGACACTCCCACTCTTCCCCTCCAGAAGCCACAGATGACGAGACAGGCCAGGTTCTGCACGGCATTGAATCCCTTCCTCCGGCTCTCCGGCGCTACGTCAGCGAGGATAACCGCTGGTTCCAGCAGGAGCTCAGCGAGTGGGAGGAGCAGTTCTGCCAGACGGCGGCTCCACAGGGAGGATCCACTGACCCCCGTCCAAAGGAGAAACTCCAGACTACAGTGGAGCCGGCACCTCAGTCAGGACCGTCTGAAGAAGAGCTGGAAGAGGAGGACGCTTCTTCAGAACCACAACCGGACCCAGAAGCGGAGAAAGATCCTGAGCCCGATCCCAGAGAGAAGCCTGAAGGTCTGTAGACGTTTTCACTGCTGGAGAGTACATTGACTCAAGTACTATACTGTAGACCTCCACCAGCCACCTTTGAAGGAAGGGTTTTAAAAAAGTGGTCAATGAATACTATAACTGAACTGCTTGGGAAATGTTCCTGTTGAGTTCATTTCGCTCAATTAAGAATTAAAAAAACAATAGAATATGTTGTGCCTCTGACACCCCTTACCTAACTTCACGTGGCTAAGAAAAGTCAAAGTCTAGGATGAGCCGCTGTCACTGAAAAAGCACAAGAAAAACTGTGATTACAAATATGTGATCTAAAAATAGAGATGAATACCTGTATGCTATTCTCGGAGCAAAGTAAAATGCTAACAATTAGCTTTGCGCTGCATTTATGTGGATGAACATCTTACCTGTGAACCATGTGCCTCGTACGGGGCACCAACTTTCTAAATACACGCAAAGCACATTTAAGGAAACAATAGTGAAAAGAAATCTTTAATGTCCACATGGAATAGTTTTGTTTACCTTTGCTTTTTGGTAACGTGTGTCGTACACCCCTCACCTAACTTCAGGTGGCTACAAAAAGCCTAGGATTAGCCTCTTCACCGTCACTGTGATCACAAAATTGAGATCCAAAAACAGAGATGAATACGAATCGTCTATTCTCGGAGCAAATTCAAATGCTAGCAATTAGCTTTGCGCTACATTTATGCGAATGAACATCTTACCTGAGCACCATGTGCCTCGTACGGGGCGCCAACTTTTCTAAAGTACGGGGCGCCAACTTTCTAAAGTACGGGGCGCCAACTTTCTAAAGTACGGGGCGCCAACTTTCTAAAGTACGGGGCGCCAACTTTCTAAAGTACGGGGCGCCAACTTTCTAAAGTACGGGGCGCCAACTTTCTAAAGTACGGGGCGCCAACTTTCTAAAGTACGGGGCGCCAACTTTCTAAAGTACGGGGCGCCAACTTTCTAAAGTACGGGGCGCCAACTTTCTAAAGTACGGGGCGCCAACTTTCTAAGGTACGGGGCGCCAACTTTCTAAAGTACGGGGCGCCAACTTTCTAAAGTACGGGGCGCCAACTTTCTAAAGTTCGGGGCGCCAACTTTCTAAAGTTCGGGGCCCCAACTTTCTAAAGTTCGGGGCCCCAACTTTCTAAAGTTCGGGGCGCCAACTTTCTAAATACACAAAAGCACATTTCAGGAAAACAATATTGGCGAAATTAAAGATTTATTTTGTCCACAAGGAATCGTTTTGCCAACTTTGCTTTTTGGTAATGTGTGTCGTACACCCTTCAGCTAACTCCAAGTGGCTAGGTAAAAGCCTAGGATTAGCCTCTACACTGTCACTGGAAAAAATAAATATATTTTTATAAAAGTTACGTCCCTAACTCACGACCTCTGCCTCATTTTTTCCGCAGAAGAATCAGAGGTATCACCCCCACCTCCACAGATCGACAGCAGCAGTGAAGCCGTCACTGACACCCTGGATCCCAGCCAGAGCCCCAACCAATCAGAGAAGGAGCTTCAGAGTCAGGTGGGACCCCCCCCACCTTATATACAGGATATGGGTCAGAAATTCAAACCCACAAAAATAAAGTGTGTACATGTAGGTCAAGGATCAAATGTCAGCATTTTGCATAGTGATGGAGACCCAGGCTTAAAGTCAGGCTGTCGTTGAGTAACTGATAGACTGAAGGTGAGGAGGGATTACTGACATCCAAACCGTTTGTTTTTGTTATTGTGAGCTTGTTCAGAGGTCATGTAATTTATACTTACACGGGTATTTGTTGTGGTTGAAAAGAGACTTTAGTGCACTTCAATAAAAGACGCCTCAATCTACCAGGGATGGATAAAACAAACTACATTTACTCAAGCAGGGTAATTATGTGCACATTTAAGGTTCTATAGTCCTTTACTTCTGTATTATCTTGTCATGCCACTTTATATTTCTACTACACAACAATTAATGGGAAATATGTCACTTTTTACTTTATACTTACAGCTTTAGTTACTTTACAAAACAATTAAAATAATATATAATCTCTTGTTATAAATTAAACCAGCCAACAGTTTATACAAAAAGAGATTGAGAGAAATGTAATATCTTATTATATCTGTATTTCATTTTTTCGAATTATTCAGATTTCTAGTTTTAATATATGTATTACATTTTGCTAATTATACACATTGTAACTATCATTTTCAGTGCAGAACTTTTACTTATAAAAGACTATATTTGCAGCCTGTTATTAATACATTTACTTAATAAAGATATCTGCATACTTCTCTCTTCTTTGCAAACTACAGCATGACAACTAACCACACGGAACAATCTGCACTTTCCTCAATAAAAAAATGATTATAATAAATGATTTATCGTCAGCTGTAGCGTTAAATGTAATTAAACACACTGGGGTATTAACTTTAAATTAACACTTGTGTCTTCACCATATATCCGGATGCACTGACACGTTAATTTGTGACATGTAAGGGAATATTAGTCCCTAAATGTGTTTCCAAATGTGACCCACCTGTCATTATATAATAAGACCAACCCTTCACTGGATACAAGACGCTATTTTTAAATTCACATCCTTCCCGAGCCAATTTATGAGCCTTTGGAGAGTTTTAAAATAGAATCACATATACTGCATGTTTACTGTATTTGAAGTGCTTTCTCCTGATGTATTCAATGCTCTCTACATAAATGCCAAGCTATCATGCTCATTTTCAGGTTCACATTACTATGTAGTGTCTCTACATGTCTCCATGCTTTAATGTTCAAAAAGCTCTTTATTGTTCTCATACTGCCTGTGCTGCAGCACCTCTTTTCACCCTCTGTCTGAAACCAGAGCCTAGTCTGCTCTGATTGGTTAGCTGGCCGGCTCTGTTGTGATTGGTCAACCGCTTAGAGATGTCCCGCCTCTTAGCCTATCACGTACAATGTGTTGGAGCGCGAGTGATCAATAGTGATATCACTATGTTTCAAATGAGTCTAATTGAGGCGTTTTAGGCAGGGGGAGGGGGGATCTTGTGGGAGAGAAACAGAGATTTTAGCCTTTGCAGACCATTGACATGCACAAAAACCAATATAACACACTACAGGAAAGGGAACACCCCAACAATCCTAATATAACCTCTTGAAATGTTTCTCTCCATCAGACTCATGACTCAGCGCTCATTAACCCGACGCCCTCTGACCTCCATGTGGAGATGGACGACACTCAGACAGCAGCCCGAGTTCCTCACACTGCAGGCGGGTCAGAGACCTCCAGAGAGACCCCTGAAGAGGAGGAGGAGCAGCAGCAGGAGGTCCCGGTCAGAGAGAACGTAGTCTCCGAGGTGGAGATCCCCAACGTGGGCCGGATCATGGTGAGAGCCGACGCTGACGGATACAACGAGGAGGTGAGGACATGTAGTCATGTTTTCCTATTTGTTTATTCCACACAGTTATTTGAAAACAAAACATGTACACTTATACTAGTTGTTTTTTGGTTTTGTTTTATAGCGCATGTTGGAAAGGAGCAGGGAGAAGAACATGCCCCTTAATGAGTAGCTAATACTACTGTACATCGAAAACGCTTCAAGTTAGTCCCCCAAATATAAATAAATCTGGTTTAAAATTGAGGTTGAAACAATAAAATAACATACTTTACGATATATATTAAAGGGGACCTATGATGCAAAATGCACTTTTTGATGTCCTTTATACATAAACATGTGTCCCCGGTGCGTCGGGGAACTCACGCAGCGTCAGAAAATAAAACCCTCTCTCTTTTCCTCCGTACCCAAATCTCTAAAAACGGGGAACAACGGAGCTGATCCAGATTTGCGTCCGATATGACGTAATATCTGAAATGTGGACCCACGGCCCAATCAGAAACGTTGCTATCAGAAACAATGCCCGACTGTTTTGGACGTAATATGGTTGGTGTTTACATTAGCATCGCTAACACTCAGAGCTAACCTGTACTGGAGAGCATGTGTGTGAAGAAGCAGGAAGTAAAAAGGAACTCACCTTGTGGTATAACCGGCAAGAGAGAAAGCCTTTGAGCTCCAAACTGTTTCAGAGAGAATCCTTGATAATCCATGATATGGCGTTTCATCACGGCAGCATTTAGTTTAGACAGTAGCTGCCGGGTCCCGCATGAGCTCAGACCCCTCCTCTTTTCTTTTTTTAAAGCTTTATACCCGAATCAGCACTTTTGAAACAGGAAGTGAAATAGAGGGATATGAGGCATGGCTAGAATGGGTGATCTGTTTGGTATTTTGAGCAAAATACTTCATAAACATGTGTTTTATATATTTTATATCCGAGACCTATGCTATTACCTAAAAATAGCATGATAGGTGACCTTTAAATCAGATTCATTATTGGCAAGTAACTAAGAACATTTAATCAATTACTGTAATTAAGGTACATTTTGAGGTACTTTACTTGAGTACTTTCCTTTTATGCTACTCTACTTCTACTTGACTACATTCGAGAGAGAAATATTGATTTACTCCATTACATTTATTTAACAAAAGGTTCATATTATCAATATCTTAATGAATAACTTTTATGACTTCTTATTCTGCCATGTATTATAATAAAAATCCGCAATAATACATTAAATGAATTAGTTGATTTATGTGTTTTATTAATATCAGGAACTCGCACTAACTTACGATGTTAAATACATGTAAACAAGAACAAAGTATTTGCCTCTCAAATACTTGAGTGCCTCATAGTATATTTATTTGTATGAACTTTTTGCATTACACATCGACTATCAGAGTTTGATTTTAAATATATCTTTTTAAACCAGTATGTAGTAATGGATGTTTGCACGTACATCATTATCAGCTGGTGTTTTATTTACTCTTTGACTTCCAGATGATGCTGACTCCGGCGATGCAGGGCGTGATTTTAGCGATCGCCAAGGCCCGGCAGATCTTCGATATGGAAGGCCCTGAGGCCGGACTCATCAAGGTGCGCTCTGATATTATTATTATATCTGATTCTGAAGGATGCACGTAATATATAGACTCTAAATCTTTTAAGGATTTCATTTTCTGAAAAGGACTTCTGCCAGCAAACATAAAGTATTGATATTTAACCTTAAATTCAGGAGTTACATTTTCTCTCATTCTCAATCTATTTTTTTACATATTTATTAAAATAAAAGGCAATTAAGGTCAAAGTTGTATGTACTTCCATGTACTATTTTCACTTTAAGCTATTATATACTTTTTTCCCACTACAATTACAATTACTTAACAGCTTTTATTACTAGGTACTTTAAGATTTAGTTTGTTATTCTAAAATATAAATTAGCCAATAAATGAATTGCCATATTAACACATTTAAATAATGTTGTAATTTTGTTAATTATAATAATATATAAGAAAAACAATATATCATATTATAATATATAGAGAAAATACATATAATAAATGGAAAATATTATATATATATAAAAAAAGGAATTACATAATATAATATATGAAAAAAATAACCTAATTTATAATAATATTTAGAAAAAAACATAAATCTGTGAAAACAATTCTGCATTGGGAACTTTTACAGTTAAACCTTAAATATATTTGGATTTTAACTCTTAACAATGTAGTATTAGTAGTTTAATTAAGTAAAGGATGTCTCTCAGTCGCTGTGAGGTCAAATAAACCCATCCATCCAACCCATGTTTCCCACCATAGTGTCATATTTAGATACAATTAAAGGTCACCTATTATGCAAAATCCACTTCTCCATGTCTCTTCTACATCAACATGTGTCCCCTCTTCTTCATGTCTTTTCTACATCAACATGTGTCCCCTCTTCTTCCTGTCTCTTCTACATCAACATGTGTCCCCTCTTCTTCATGTCTCTTCTACATCAACACGTGTCCCCTCTTCTTCATGTCTCTTCTACATCAACATGTGTCCCCTCTTCTTCATGTCTCTTCTACATCAACATGTGTCCCCTCTTCTCCATGTCTCTTCTACATCAACATGTGTCCCCTCTTCTTCATGTCTCTTCTACATCAACATGTGTCCCCTCTTCTTCACGTCTCTTCTACATCAACATGTGTCCCCTCTTCTTCATGTCTCTTCTACATCAACATGTGCCCCCTCTTCTTCATGTCTCTTCTACATCAACATGTGTCCCCTCTTCTTCATGTCTCTTCTACATCAACATGTGTCCCCTCTTCTTCATGTCTCTTCTACATCAACATGTGTCCCCTCTTCTTCATGTCTCTTCTACATCAACATGTGTCCCCTCTTCTTCATGTCTCTTCTACATCAACATGTGTCCCCTCTTCTTCATGTCTCTTCTACATCAACATGTGTCCCCTCTTCTTCACGTCTCTTCTACATCAACATGTGTCCCCTCTTCTTCATGTCTCTTCTACATCAACATGTGTCCCCTCTTCTTCATGTCTCTTCTACATCAACATGTGTCCCCTCTTCTTCATGTCTCTTCTACATCAACATGTGTCCCCTCTTCTGCATGTCTCTTCTACATCAACATGTGTCCCCTCTTCTTCATGTCTCTTCTACATCAACATGTGTCCCCTCTTCTTCATGTCTCTTCTACATCAACATGTGTCCCCTCTTCTTCATGTCTCTTCTACATCAACATGTGTCCCCCTCTTCTTCATGTCTCTTCTACATCAACATGTGTCCCCTCTTCTGCATGTCTCTTCTACATCAACATGTGTCCCCTCTTCTTCATGTCTCTTCTACATCAACATGTGTCCCCTCTTCTTCATGTCTCTTCTACATCAACATGTGTCCCCTCTTCTTCATGTCTCTTCTACATCAACATGTGTCCCCTCTTCCTCATGTCTCTTCTACATCAACATGTGTCCCCTCTTCTTCATGTCTCTTCTACATCAACATGTGTCCCCTCTTCTTCATGTCTCTTCTACATCAACATGTGTCCCCTCTTCTTCATGTCTCTTCTACATCAACATGTGTCCCCTCTTCTTCCTGTCTCTTCTACATCAACATGTGTCCCCTCTTCTTCCTGTCTCTTCTACATCAACATGTGTCCCCTCTTCTTCATGTCTCTTCTACATCAACATGTGTCCCCTCTTCTTCCTGTCTCTTCTACATCAACATGTGTCCCCTCTTCTTCCTGTCTCTTCTACATCAACATGTGTCCCCTCTTCTTCATGTCTCTTCTACATCAACATGTGTCCCCTCTTCTTCATGTCTCTTCTACATCAACATGTGTCCCCTCTTCTTCATGTCTCTTCTACATCAACATGTGTCCCCTCTTCTTCATGTCTCTTCTACATCAACATGTGTCCCCTCTTCTTCATGTCTCTTCTACACCAACATGTGTCCCCTCTGTGGAAAGAGACTCTGAAAGTTTCAGGAACAAAGATTCTCTCTCTTTTTTTCCTGATCCATTTCTATAAAAACCTGTCTGAAATGAGCTGATCAGATTTTGCCCCCCCCCCTCTGCTCCTCAGGCTTTCCACGAGGAGTACTCCCGGCTGTTCGAGCTCTCCCAGGAGGAGACGACCCCCTCGGAGGACGTGCGCCTGCAGCACTCTCTGGTCTACTTCTTCCAGAACAAAGCGCCAAACCGCATCATCGAGAGGACGCTGCTGGAGCAGTTCACCGACCGCAACCTGAGCTTCGACGAGAGGTACGGCCACGAATAACATCAGAGGAAAAGATCCCTGTTGAATCTCAGATATCTGTCTTTTGAAAACAAGTTTATTATCGCAGCACGTTTCAACACAAGGCAATTAGACGTGCTATACAACAAACATTATAAGCATTTAGACAACTGCAAGTATTTGAGGTATTTACTGACATTCTATACTTATATTACACAACTATTCGAAGGGCTTTTATAATACTTTTTTACTTTTTACAGCTTTAGTTACTGTAACAGTACAAATGTTTTGCATAAAAAGAGTTTAATGAATATAAATAATTAAACGAGCCAACAGCTTAATCGGTTAATCAACTATTCAGTAGTCATTTTTGTTATTCATTTTTTTCTTCCGCGAACCAAGTGACGTAACGACGACCCCTCCGTGGATTGCTCAATTTAGACCAATCCTCGGACTTAACGTAACGGCTCCGTGGACGCAACTTAACGGCTCCATGTCCATTTTGACCAATCCACGGAGGGGTCGTCGTTACGTGACTTGGTTTTTGGAAGAAAACAATTGAAAAAGAAAATGTCCAACGAGGCGTTCTGGGGCAGCACAGACAGGTCCTTTCTGTGTTATAGTTTTACTCGCTACAGGGTGTACTTTGAGGGTTTGTGACTGCAGACCGTCTACATGCAGAAAAACCTTCATAACACACAAGGGGAATAACCAGAAAAGCATGACATGGGCCCTTTTAAGTAAAGGATCTGATTACTCTGTCTACCTCTGCCTTAAAGGTCATGGGTGACAATACTCATGTTACTTTTTCATTTCAGGACTGTTATGTGTAATGGTGTATTTTAGGATCATGGTGTTACTTTAGAGCTACAATTATTAAAACTGTCAGATCTTGTTGAATTCCAAATTGCACAAATCATGTTTAAGGCCAAAAACGTTGAATTACCTGGAATATTCAGATATTGTTCAATGAAAGACAAGGGAATTATTATTTACGTGGTTCATTTATATTCACTAATGTTAGGGTGCGCACAACAAAGAGACGTGTTTGTGTTTGTGGGGTGAAGATCTGGAACAATGTGAGTGAGGAGCTAAAGGGATGTCCAAACATCAAACTATTCAAAAAGAGGTATAGAGACACAATTCTCACAAGGTACAGGGACTGCTAAACCATAACTGTTTATATTCTTGTTTTGTATTCTATGTATGAATTTGTGTATGTACATATGTGTGTATATATATATATATATATATATAGAGACCATTCTCCTAACTTGCCTGTATATATTATATGAATGATTATATAAATTATTCAAGAGTATAAGTATGTATACATTGATATTGTATGTTAACACATATTAAGATGTAAACAAAAAAATGTAAGAGAAGGGAGAAGGGGTCGGATTAAATAAGTGTAAACTTCTTCCGACCCCTTTTCGGATGTGTAATTAGCTAAAGCTTTGTTGTTTATTGATATCAGACAATGATACTACAGATTATTCAATTATTAATTACATTTTTCGTTTTGTTATTGCATTCATTTGTATAGTACTGTATCATGTTTGTATCACCTTTTGTTTCATTTGTATTTTCTTTGGTTTTACACGCTCGAAATAAATAAACTAAACTTCATCTGAATACTTCCTAGAGCATGGCTTTGACGCCCTCTAGTGTGCAGAGCAGAGACCTGCAGCTCACTGTTCCTGCATCAGTCCTTTAATCAATTAAGAAACATTAAAATCTTCTCCATGTGTCTGCAGAGCCATCAGCATCATGAGGGAAGCTCGAACCAAGCTGCGCCTCATCAAGCCCGAGGACATGGACATGGACGAGTACCTGGTGGGCTTTTAACACAATATTCAGGGTTACATGCTGTTCATTTTTGTTATATTTTCACTGGGTGTAGCGGCTCAATTTCCAATTCAGTTTGAGTCGCCGAGAGGCTAAGCTTGGCTATAAGCTGCGACACGTTTTCAAACAAAGTCCATACTGAAGTAAGATAGTTTGACGATTTTTCATAAACAAAATCAAAACACAATAACGAGACGGACAAAAACGGAAACAGAAAAAATGACAGCACAAGCTCACCCTCTGTCATCCGCACTCGACATGAAACAGAGGTCTGTACTAAGGCCCGTACTACGAAGCCGGATTTTCGCTTAGCGAGCTGACTTCAGGGAAAACTCTGGGTTTCCGGTCCTACGACGCTGGTTCACTTCTTAGTGGGCTAGATCTCCACGGTAACTTATGCTGAACGGCTAGCCTGCTCCGGATATTATAGTTCACTTTTCATTCAGGAACTATGACGCTGCTGTCAGTACGCTTCTCCATGTTTGTGATTGGTCACATGTTGCTAACCCCGCCCCTTTCATGTGAACGCGCACATAACTAGATGGGGCAAAGCTGGCTTGAGTTAACGAGTTGATAACCAGCGTCGTAGGATCGCTTAGCGAGAGCGCGTTTGTTTTGGATTGGGTAAACCGGGTAACTCAAACATATCCAGGTTATGTTGAACCGGCTTCGTCGTACAGGCCTCTGGTGACCTAAATACACAAAACACACCCATGTGACAATTACTGGAAGTGCTCAACAAACAAATAAAAGTGACGTAAACAAATAATACAAATAATGAACTCCGGCTAAGTAGCATTTGGCGCCGACACTGGATATTCACCTTGTTTAACGGTTTTATGTGTACATACAGCATCCTCATCGTTAACATGTAGACATCAATATTACAAGTAAGTTAGAGACGGATAATAATAATAATAATAATATATTAATTTTATATAGCGCTTTTCTGGACCCAAAGACGCTTTACATTTGGGAGGGGGGGTATACAAACAAAACAAAACAAAACAAAAAAACACAACAGAAAAGCAGTCAGGAGGAAGTTGATTAAGAGGGGGGGGGGCTATATAGATAAAGAGTTGAAAAGGTGGGTTTTGAGGCGGGACTGGAACAGGGTGAGGGACTCAGACTCACGGAGGTCTTGGGGGAGGGAGTTCCAGAGCTTCGGGGCTGCCACAGAGAAGGCTCTATCCCCGAAGCTCCGGAGTTTGGCCTTGGGGATTGAAAGCAAACCGGCTGAGGTGGATCTGAGGGACCGGGGTGGTTGGTAGAGGGTGAGGAGGTCAGTGAGGTAGGGGGGGGCCAGATGGTGGAGGGCTTTATAAGTGAGGACCAGGAGTTTGTAATTGATGCGGTGTGTAACGGGGAGCCAGTGGAGTTAATAATAATAGTTAAAAATGACATCAGATCCATGTTCTATATGACAATGATCTGAAAAGAGTAGTACTAATACCAATTAAACAACATTACAGAACACCAGACTCATTAAAAGGATAATACTGGTGGTATTGGATTTCTTTCTCATTGTCAACAAATCCCCAGCTCTTACGTAGACGATTCTGCTGTTGACTGTTGTTCGTCCCGTGTTTCGTTACAGCAGTGGCACGATGACTACCGGCTCTTCAGGACGGTGTTCGTCTACCTGCTGACCGGACTGGAGCACTACCAACACGGGAAGTACGTTTACAACAACCGGCATGTGTCAGATTAACAAAAAACTAAATACCACAGATTTATTTGAAATTGAACTAAAGGAAAAGTTGCAATCATCATTCTGCACATACAACATAATGAAGAATACATATGAGCGTGTATAAGGTTCGTACTCTTCTAGTGAGAAGGTTTTAACGATTCAAACTTAAGCAGGAATACAATTCTGAGCTTGAGATGATAACCTGAAGTGTTTCTCCCTTTTTAAATAATCTCAATGATTTGTTTACATCCCAAAAAGGTGTTTCTTACCAATCGTGGGACTACAGGTTTTTGTAAATAATGACATGTTTACTTAGGATTTGTTTGGCATCCACACAACAAAACACATCCATGCACAAGATTCTTAAACACTTTGATCGTTTTGCGACATACTTAAGCAGGAATACACTTGAGAGGATAACCTTAAGTGTTTCTCCCTTTAAAATATCTCTCAATAATCTCAATGATTTGTTTACATACACAAAAAGGTGTTTCTTACCAATCGTGGAACTGCAATTTTTGTGGAGAATTACATGTTTATACGGATTTTGTTGGCATCCACATACAAACATTCTTAACCACTGAATCTAAGTGAGATTTAATGTTCAACATGTGACTCCAGGTGTGACTCCAGGTGTGAGTCTCTCAGGTGTGAGTGTCTCAGGTGTGAGTGTCTCAGGTGTGAGTCTCTCAGGTGAGTGTCTCTCAGGTGTGAGTCTCTCAGGTGTGAGTCTCTCAGGTGTGTGTCTCTCAGGTGTGAGTGTCTCAGGTGTGAGTGTCTCAGGTGTGTGTCTCTCAGGTGAGTGTCTCTCAGGTGTGAGTCTCTCAGGTGTGAGTCTCTCAGGTGTGAGTCTCTCAGGTGTGTGTCTCTCAGGTGTGAGTGTCTCAGGTGTGAGTGTCTCAGGTGTGTGTATCTCAGGTGTGAGTCTCTCAGGTGTGAATCTCTCAGGTGTGAATCTCTCAGGTGTGTGTCTCTCAGGTGTGAGTGTCTCAGGTGTGTGTCTCTCAGGTGTGAGTCTCTCAGGTGTGAATCTCTCAGGTGTGTGTCTCTCAGGTGTGAGTGTCTCAGGTGTGAGTGTCTCAGGTGTGAGTCTCTCAGGTGTGTGTCTCTCAGGTGTGAGTCTCTCAGTTGTGAGTCTCTCAGGTGTGTGTCTCTCAGGTGTGTGTCTCTCAGGTGTGTGTCTCTCAGGTGTGAGTCTCTCAGGTGTGAATCTCTCAGGTGTGTGTCTCTCAGGTGTGTGTCTCTCAGGTGTGTGTCTCAGGTGTGAGTCTCTCAGGTGTGTGTCTCTCAGGTGTGAGTCTCTCAGGTGTGAGTCTCTCAGGTGTGTGTCTCTCAGGTGTGAGTCTCTCAGGTGTGAATCTCTCAGGTGTGAGTCTCTCAGGTGTGAGTCTCTCAGGTGTGAGTCTCTCAGGTGTGTGTCTCTCAGGTGTGAGTCTCTCAGGTGTGAATCTCAGGTGTGAATCTCAGGTGTGAATCTCTCAGGTGTGAGTGTCTCAGGTGTGAGTCTCTCAGGTGTGAGTGTCTCTCAGGTGTGAGTCTCTGAGGTGTGAGTCTCTGAGGTGTGAGTCTCTCAGGTGTGAGTCTCTCAGGTGTGAGTCTCTCAGGTGTGAGTCTCTCAGGTGTGAGTGTCTCAGGTGTGAGTGTCTCAGGTGTGAGTCTCTCAGGTGTGAGTCTCTCAGGTGTGTGTCTCTCAGGTGTGTGTCTCTCAGGTGTGTGGCTCAGGTGTGAGTCTCTCAGGTGTGAGTGTCTCAGGTGTGTCTCTCAGGTGTGAGTGTCTCAGGTGTGAGTGTCTCAGGTGTGAGTCTCTCAGGTGTGAGTGTCTCTCAGGTGTGTGTCTCTCAGGTGTGAGTCTCTGAGGTGTGAGTCTCTGAGGTGTGAGTCTCTCAGGTGTGAGTCTCTCAGGTGTGAGTCTCTCAGGTGTGTGTCTCTCAGGTGTGAGTCTCTCAGGTGTGAGTGTCTCAGGTGTGAGTGTCTCAGGTGTGAGTGTCTCAGGTGTGAGTCTCTCAGGTGTGAGTCTCTCAGGTGTGTGTCTCTCAGGTGTGAGTGTCTCAGGTGTGAGTCTCTGAGGTGTGAGTCTCTGAGGTGTGAGTCTCTCAGGTGTGAGTCTCTCAGGTGTGTGTCTCTCAGGTGTGTGTCTCTCAGGTGTGAGTCTCTCAGGTGTGAGTGTCTCAGGTGTGAGTGTCTCAGGTGTGAGTCTCTCAGGTGTGTGTCTCTCAGGTGTGAGTCTCTCAGATGTGAGTCTCTCAGGTGTGAGTGTCTCAGGTGTGTGTCTCAGGTGTGAGTCTCTCAGGTGTGAGTCTCTCAGGTGTGAGTCTCTCAGGTGTGTGTCTCAGGTGTATGGCTCAGGTGTGTCTCTCAGGTGTGAGTCTCTCAGGTGTGAGTCTCTCAGGTGTGTGTCTCTCAGGTGTGAGTCTCTCAGGTGTGTGTCTCTCAGGTGTGTGTCTCAGGTGTGAGTCTCTCAGGTGTGTGTCTCTCAGGTGTGAGTCTCTCAGGTGTGTGTCTCTCAGGTGTGAGTCTCTCAGGTGTGTGTCTCTCAGGTGTGAGTCTCTCAGGTGTGAGTCTCTCAGGTGTGTGTCTCTCAGGTGTGTCTCTCAGGTGTGTGTCTCTCAGGTGTGAGTCTCTCAGGTGTGAGTCTCTCAGGTGTGTGTCTCTCAGGTGTGAGTCTCTCAGGTGTGAGTCTCTCAGGTGTGTCTCTCAGGTGTGTGTCTCTCAGGTGTGAGTCTCTCAGGTGTGTGTCTCTCAGGTGTGTGTCTCTCAGGTGTGTGTCTCTCAGGTGTGAGTCTCTCAGGTGTGTGTCTCTCAGGTGTGTGTCTCTCAGGTGTGTGTCTCTCAGGTGTGAGTCTCTCAGGTGTGTGTCTCTCAGGTGTGAGTCTCTCAGGTGTGTGTCTCTCAGGTGTGAGTCTCTCAGGTGTGAGTCTCTCAGGTGTGAGTCTCTCAGGTGTGAGTCTCTCAGGTGTGAGTCTCTCAGGCGTGTGTCTCTCAGGTGTGAGTCTCTCAGGTGTGAGTCTCTCAGGTGTGTGTCTCTCAGGTGTGAGTCTCTCAGGTGTGAGTCTCTCAGGTGTGAGTCTCTCAGGTGTGTGTCTCTCAGGTGTGAGAGTCTCTCAGGTGTGAGTCTCTCAGGTGTTGTTTCTCTTGTTTTGTTAAACGCTGTTGTGTTTCTTCAGGATGCGAGAGGCTCTGATTTTCCTCACTCACGCCTACGAGACGAACAGCGCGCTGCTGAAGCACGGAGAGAGGCGGGGCTTAGAGAAATCTCTCATCTCCGTCTACAGGAGGAAATGTCTCACTGTGAGTAACACAGGCCGAGTGTGGATACAGAACTGAGCTCAATAGTAAAGCATACAAAAATAACAATTATAATTTGTTTAGATCTCTATCTGTGTTCATATATATATATATATCTGTGTTCATATATATATATGTATTTCTTGTTGGATATGTCGGAATGTAGGATTGCTTTTTATTTTTATTTTATTGTACCTGGTGCAATGACAATAAAGGAATTGTATTATATTTATAAATACTGTTTGGCAAAGTGAAAACCTCCTCTTCCTCTACCTCCTCATCATCTTCCTCCTCCTCTTCCTCCTCGTCCTCCTTCGATAAATAATTTGTTTGCAACTTATAATGTATGTATCTAATATCATATCCCAATGACTTGTCTATAGACTCTCCTTGCACTAATAACTATTTGTATCTGTTGTATTGTGTTGCACTGTGGGAGGAGCCTGTGACCTCAGATATGATATACTATAAGCTATGTACTGGTGATAATAAAAGCCTTGACTCTTGACATCTTGACCCCCTGCAGGTGTTGAATGACAGTGCGTCCCAGCTGTTCTGCAGCGGGGATCAGCACAGTGTGGAGGAGGGGGTTTCCATCATGGAGGAGGCTGTGATCCCCTGCCTTCACCTGATGAGTCGAGAGCAGAGTCCGACCCGAGAGGACCGGGACGCCATGGAGAGCATCCGGAGCCACTGGTGCTGCTGCCTGGGGAGAGACATGGAGGGTAGGAGGAGCGAATACTCAGTCATCAGAGAGGGCAAGAGTACACACATCCTTTACTCAAGTAGAAGTACAGATACTCGTGTTTAAAAATACTCTGGTGAAAGTAGAAGTACTGACTAAACTTCTTTACTCAAGTAAAAGTAAAGAGGCTTTGAAATGTACTTCAGTAAAAAGTACCCATAACTAGCAGCTGTTTTAAAGAGTACCTGACCTCCCTTTATATTAATAGAACAATAATGTCATTGTTAGCTAATGAATGTTTCCATGCTGAACAACGGCAACATGACAACGTTTCCATTGGTCCCTCTTCTTTAGAGAAGACCAGGAAATGATGGATACACGGATCGTGTTCAAATCAATAGGCACGCAATGACTCTAAAGAATAATGATCACGCATCAAACACACATTCAGACTAAAGGAACCAGCTGTTTGGAAAATGAGAGAAGTAGAAAGTACAGGTATTTGAGTTCAACATGTGAGAAGTAGAAAGTAAAGGTATTTGAGTTCAACATGTAAGAAGTAGAAAGTACAGGTATTTGAGTTCAACATGTAAGAAGTAGAAAGTACAGGTATTTGAGTTCAACATGTAAGAAGTAGAAAGTACAGGTATTTGAGTTCAACATGTAAGAAGTAGAAAGTACAGGTATTTGTGTTCAACATGTAAGAAGTAGAAAGTACAGGTATTTGGGTTCAACATGTAAGAATTAGAAAGTACAGGTATTTGTGTTCAACATGAGAGAAGTAGAAAGTACAGGTATTTGAGTTCAACATGTGAGAAGTAGAAAGTACAGGTATTTGTGTTCAACATGTAAGAAGTAGAAAGTACAGGTATTTGAGTTCAACATGTAAGAAGTAGAAAGTACAGGTATTTGAGTTCAACATGTAAGAAGTAGAAAGTACAGGTATTTGAGTTCAACATGTAAGAAGTAGAAAGTACAGGTATTTGAGTTCAACATGTAAGAAGTAGAAAGTACAGGTATTTGAGTTCAACATGTAAGAAGTAGAAAGTACAGGTATTTGAGTTCAACATGTAAGAAGTAGAAAGTACAGGTATTTGAGTTCAACATGTAAGAAGTAGAAAGTACAGGTATTTGGGTTCAACATGTAAGAAGTAGAAAGTACAGGTATTTGTGTTCAACATGTAAGAAGTAGAAAGTACAGGTATTTGGGTTCAACATGTAAGAAGTAGAAAGTACAGGTATTTGAGTTCAACATGTAAGAAGTAGAAAGTACAGGTATTTGGGTTCAACATGTAAGAAGTAGAAAGTACAGGTATTTGTGTTCAAAATGTAAGAAGTAGAAAGTACAGGTATTTGTGTTCAACATGTAAGAAGTAGAAAGTACAGGTATTTGAGTTCAACATGTAAGAAGTAGAAAGTACAGGTATTTGAGTTCAACATGTAAGAAGTAGAAAGTACAGGTATTTGGGTTCAACATGTAAGAAGTAGAAAGTACAGGTATTTGAGTTCAACATGTGAGAAGTAGAAAGTACAGGTATTTGAGTTCAACATGTAAGAAGTAGAAAGTACAGGTATTTGGGTTCAACATGTAAGAAGTAGAAAGTACAGGTATTTGTGTTCAAAATGTAAGAAGTAGAAAGTACAGGTATTTGTGTTCAACATGTAAGAAGTAGAAAGTACAGGTATTTGAGTTCAACATGTAAGAAGTAGAAAGTACAGGTATTTATGTTCAACATGTAAGAAGTAGAAAGTACATGTATTTGGGTTCAACATGTAAGAAGTAGAAAGTACAGGTATTTGGGTTCAACATGTAAGAAGTAGAAAGTACAGGTATTTGAGTTCAACATGTGAGAAGTAGAAAGTACAGGTATTTGTGTTCAACATGTAAGAAGTAGAAAGTACAGGTATTTGTGTTCAACATGTAAGAAGTAGAAAGTACAGGTATTTGTGTTCAACATGTAAGAAGTAGAAAGTACAGGTATTTGGGTTCAACATGTAAGAAGTAGAAAGTACAGGTATTTGAGTTCAACATGTGAGAAGTAGAAAGTACAGGTATTTGAGTTCAACATGTAAGAAATAGAAAGTACAGGTATTTGAGTTCAACATGTAAGAAGTAGAAAGTACAGGTATTTGAGTTCAACATGTAAGAAGTAGAAAGTACAGGTATTTGGGTTCAACATGTAAGAAGTAGAAAGTACAGGTATTTGAGTTCAACATGTAAGAAGTAGAAAGTACAGGTATTTGAGTTCAACATGTAAGAAGTAGAAAGTACAGGTATTTGAGTTCAACATGTAAGAAGTAGAAAGTACAGGTATTTGGGTTCAACATGTAAGAAGTAGAAAGTACAGGTATTTGAGTTCAACATGTAAGAAGTAGAAAGTACAGGTATTTGTGTTCAACATGTAAGAAGTAGAAAGTACAGGTATTTGTGTTCAACATGTAAGAAGTAGAAAGTACAGGTATTTGTGTTCAACATGTAAGAAGTAGAAAGCACAGGTATTTGGGTTCAACATGTAAGAAGTAGAAAGTACAGGTATTTGAGTTCAACATGTGAGAAGTAGAAAGTACAGGTATTTGAGTTCAACATGTAAGAAATAGAAAGTACAGGTATTTGAGTTCAACATGTAAGAAGTAGAAAGTACAGGTATTTGAGTTCAACATGTAAGAAGTAGAAAGTACAGGTATTTGGGTTCAACATGTAAGAAGTAGAAAGTACAGGTATTTGAGTTCAACATGTAAGAAATAGAAAGTACAGGTATTTGAGTTCAACATGTAAGAAGTAGAAAGTACAGGTATTTGAGTTCAACATGTGAGAAGTAGAAAGTACAGGTATTTGAGTTCAACATGTAAGAAATAGAAAGTACAGGTATTTGAGTTCAACATGTAAGAAGTAGAAAGTACAGGTATTTGAGTTCAACATGTAAGAAGTAGAAAGTACAGGTATTTGGGTTCAACATGTAAGAAGTAGAAAGTACAGGTATTTGAGTTCAACATGTAAGAAGTAGAAAGTACAGGTATTTGAGTTCAACATGTAAGAAGTAGAAAGTACAGGTATTTGAGTTCAACATGTAAGAAGTAGAAAGTACAGGTATTTGGGTTCAACATGTAAGAAGTAGAAAGTACAGGTATTTGAGTTCAACATGTAAGAAGTAGAAAGTACAGGTATTTGTGTTCAACATGTAAGAAGTAGAAAGTACAGGTATTTGGGTTCAACATGTAAGAAGTAGAAAGTACAGGTATTTGAGTTCAACATGTGAGAAGTAGAAAGTACAGGTATTTGAGTTCAACATGTAAGAAGTCAAAGTAAAAAGTCGTAAAAAAAAAGTAAAGTAGTGGAGTAAAGTACTGATACCAGAAACATGTACTTAAAGAGCCTGTGACAGCATCCCAACAACTGTTGTGCAATGAAATATTGGGCTACTAGTAATCTTGAACCGTCAGTTTAAAAAAGAAGGTGCGATACCGTTCCGTTAAATATCAATAATTTCGAACATCGCGGGGAAATTCCTTCGACTCATTTTGAAGTTTTGGGGGAAGCCAGAAGTGACGTCAATGCGGGAATGCTTCACTGTGCGGCGAGAGAGCCAAACAAAGTGTGTTGTCATGCGTAGAAATTGTGAATTACTGAGTTTAGGCACGTTAATAACGTTTTAATGAAGTTGACTACAGTATATTCATATTTTCAGTGCTTTCATGTCAATTCGGTGAACACAAACAGAAATGATCGTGGTGAAGATGATGATTAAATTAGGATTAAAAATCGGTAGTGAGAGCTGCTGAATTTCCTCCCGTAGGATGTGATATAAAAACAAATCGATTATTTTTGTAGTTGTAAACTCAAGTGGATGAAACTACATTTATTAGTGCTTTCATGTCAATTCGGCGAACATATGATACATTGCATGATCGTGAGAATGATGATTAAAAATCGTTTGTTTGTGCCGGTCTGCATTTCCTGATGAGAAAACCACCCGATGCTTTTTGTAGTTGTAGCCTACACCAACATGGATTAAACGTGTGGTTTTTTTTACCACAATGTTGGGGAAATTAATGGATAAAATGCACGGATTATTATTATTATTATTCCCACTCCGATCGGGACACCAGGGGGGTATACTACGAAGCAGGATTTTCGCTTAGCCGCTAAATTCAGGGAAAACTCCGGCTTTCCGGTCCTACGAAGCTGGTTCTCTTTTTAGCAGGCTAGATCTCCATGGTAACTTATGCTGAGCGGCTAACCTGGTCGGGACCAGGTTAGGTTGCAGGCTAAGAGCTCAACTCAGTGAAAGCACCGCCTGCTGACCAATCAGAGCTCAGTGTGCGGAGTTTAAAGCGATCAAGTCATATTACAGGAGAAAGGAAATACAGAAAAGCTGCCATTGCAGGAAAGACGGTCGGCAAAAATCACCGACTGTGTGAACGTGAACATTAATAGAATATCAGCTCCATCTTCAGAGCAATCTGACTATTATAACATTAGCGTTAAGAAAGCTTACTTAAATATCTGCCACAACATAAGTACACTGAGTGCAGACGATGTGTCCCATTATCTTTCATATCACATCATATCACTTCATAATGTATCATATCTCCTTATCTGAGTCAGCTGAGCCGTATCTGGCCGTGCAACACTCAGTGTCACATACTGTATGCAGAAGTATTATTTTAAGCAACACATTAAGTTGACGAAACACTCGAGACAAATGTAATTAAAGTCAGATCGTGTTTTAGACGGGGCAGTGATATCATAAACCTGTTAATGTACGCATTCAAACACTTGTTCTGTTGCCAGCTGTATTCACCTTGCAGGTGCAGCTCTGTGGCTTTGATCCTGGATCAAGTGTTTAAGTCATGGATGTTTAAAGTTTAACTTCTTCATATTTGACTAGTATTAAAGTTCACTTTTCATTCAGGAAGTATGACGCTGCGCTGTCAGTGCGCTTCTCCATGTTTCTGATTGGTCAAATGCTCCAAATACCACCCCTTTCATGTGAACGCGCACCTAACTAGATAGGACACGGCTGGCTTGAGCGATCCACTTGATAACCAGCGTCGTAGTACAGTTTAGCGAGAGCGCGTATGTTTTGGATTAGGCCAACCGGCTAACTCAAACATATCCAGGTTAGGTTGAACCAACTTCGTAGTATAGGCCCCAGGTCCACCGTTTCCCCGCAGCGAGGCTCCCCCCGTTGACAGTTTACCTGGGCTGGGTGCAGTGGCGGACTGGCCATCGGGACGAATCCCGATGGGCCGGTACTGAAGTGGGCCGGTCGGATAAATCACTAGCACATCCCCCATAGGCGGCGCGTGAGGCTCAGGTTTGGGAAGGCTAAATAACTTTTTTTACCTGACGCTGCCCGCCTCCGGCGTTTATAGAAAAGAGATCAACTCAGTGTGCGGAGTTTAAATCTCTCAAGTCATATTACAGGATAAAGGAAATACAGTTTAAACTGCCGTATGCAGAGAAGACGCCGACGTGTCGCACTTATCATTCATATTACATCATCAATCAGATCATATAATGTATCATATATTTCCTTATCTGAGTCAGCTTCTCCAGCCGTATCTGGCCGTGCGACACTTACAGTGTCACATACTGTATGCAGAAGAGAAGTATTATTTTAAGCAACACATTATGTTGACGAAACACTCGAGTCAAATATAATTAAAGTCAGATCCACTCGTGTCTTAGACGTGAACGCGCTCTCAGCTGGAGAGAGAAACCCTGGCTTGATTTACCGAGTTGATAACCAGCGTCGTAGGACCGCTTAGCGAGATCTCGTTTGTTAGTTTGTTGTTGTTAGTTAGTTTGTTACTCAAACATATCCAGGGTCTGTTGAACTGGCTTCGTAGTACAGGGCACAGGTGGCTAGCAGCGCTAATGTCAAAGACACAGACATTGCATTATATTTGTATTTTACCAGGATGCAGTGACACAAATATTTACATATTTACATTTACTATCTACAGCACCCGCCGCCCCTGACATCCCCCACTCCCCCTGTTGACAATTTACTAGCGGTACCGAAGTGGGCCGGTCGAGAGTCCCGGGATGATTTTTAGTCCCACTGGCTACATGACCGTATGATCGCCCATATTGACGCACCTAATTCCTAAACTTCTAACAGATACAACATAAACCGATCCTTCAGCCTCATATGAGCTCTCAGACACGTTCAAAATTAAACTGTCATCGCTGTCTGAGCTTGCTGCTGTGTGCACCATCGGGCGTTTACATGCAGCTGCTGGGATCCTGAACGGTGCAGCTGGAGCGCTGTGCCCGCAATGACGTCACACATAATTTGGCGGGACTTGAAGAATCCCCGAGCAGATCCAGGAAATGGTCAACATTGAAGGGCAGATTAATGGTTATCAAAGTACAAATATCCAAAATCAGTTCAGTAACGGTTTTCAAGGGGACAATATTTACTCAAATTGATGGGTTTGGATGATGGGGGAAACTCGTGTCACAGGCTCTTTAAGTACAGTAACGAAGTATTTGTACTTCGCTACTTCCCACCTCTGATAATAATGCGTTTTACTTTTAGAGCGCTTTTCTTGAAACTCAAAGACACAAAACATCATTAGAATAACACACTTAAAACACAACATTAATGACGGATTAAAATTAAAAATCACTTTGATTTGTACAACAAAGTTTGCACATGTGATCTATTTTTAGCTCAAAATGGAACTATATCAACTAATGTGATTTATATAGCGCTTTTCCTGGTGCTCAAAGCGCTAGATAATCCCTCTTTACCTGTGCTGCTCTTCCTGTTTTCAGACTCCTTGCAGGAGAAGCTGGGGGAGTTTCTGCCCCGGGTTCTGGACGGTTCTGCTGAGAGGATCGTTCTCAAAGACCCCCCCAAAGTCCCGGTGACGGCGGCCCACGACCTGTGCAGCCGCCTGGCCGCCGTCATGGAGTCTCTGCACAAAACCTCCGTCGTCAGCGTTAAGTAAAACCCTCAATTCATCCCCAAATAAAAACTCCTTTAATCGAGGGTCCGACCGTTGTATCTGCTGGTTTAGCACGGCTAGCTGTAAGCTCCAGTGGTGGAAAGTAATGGTACACATGTGGGTTACTTTTATATATTTATTTTCTTCTTGTGGCACTTTATACTTGTACTACACTACATCCAAGAAGTGGATGGTACGTTTTAGTCCACTGCATAAATTACGCTGCTTATATTACTTTAATTTTAAGTTACGAAACATACAAAGAACTTTTAAAAATATATATATATGTTTTGATGTTGATTAAACTGTCCAGCATTGTGTTTAAATACACCCAGAAACACTAGCAATTCACAAACATTTCATATTTCATTTTGATCAAATGTGAGGATTTACCAGATTATTCAAATTAAGTAATTTAAGAATTTTGACTGTCTTTCTGTAATGAGTACTTTTACTTCACACACTTAGAGTACATTTTCCTGACGCTATAATACTTCTACTTAAGTAACATTCTCAATGTGGTACTTTTACTTGTAGTGGAGTATTAGTACTTTTACTTAAGTAATGGATTAGAATACTTCTTCCACCACTGATAGGCTCTCTTGTATGGGATAGATAGGGCCTGTTGAAATACACAAACAGAAGTCCTTAAAGCAGCAGCAAGTTTTGCAAAAGTAGTACACTATCATGGCGAAGAACTGGTGAAAGTATGTATTCGTTTTTAAATACTGGCACTGAACTGAGTAGGAAGTGAGTGGATTGGTAGGATTTGTTGTTGTGTTGCTAAGCAGTGTGAACGCACATTAAGGCCTTTAGACAGGGGTAAAAGAAACACTAGTTTATTACTGCACGGTAACAGATGCTTTTATAATTAAATCTATGTTTTATATAACGTTACCAGGACATTTTAGGTGAAACTAGAAAGAAACATATCCACAGATCTATAATGCATAAGAAAATGATGGAAGTGTATCTGTGCACTAGAGCTACTGGACCTTTGTTGTTAACCATGTAAAGCCTTTGAGAGGAAACATATGGGACAAGAGAGGAAGTGCTTTCTGTCTGGTGTCACTTGTACTCTGTGATGATACTCAATAAATGTTTTAAATACTCTGTGTACACCTTTGTTATTATCTGTTAAAGTAGTGGGAGTTTGCTATGAAGATATCAGCTGTTATGAGCAATTACATTTTAGAAAATACATATAATGAACATTGGGGTACATTTTAGAACAAAATAATGTACCTTTTTCTCCTTGACATGTATGTAGGTATGTTCATTTGCACACAGTATATTGGTCATGGTAGCTCACTATTCTGAACGTATACATGTAAACACTGCTGCCATTGTCATCATCACAAGAACAGAAGGATGACCAACGCTATCCTCAGGATGTCATGTACACATTCGTAAGTTCTCTCTATTCTGCGTCCTCATGCAGAAATCCCGGGGTGCATGAAGAAAATGTTGTCTGAATAACTGAAATAAAATTGTGCAGCTGACCCATGATGTTGCATAGAAACATGCCCTTTTGGAGGCCTGTTTTGTGGATTAAACGTGTCCTAGTATCAAAGAAAACTGGATTAAATGTCTCCCATTGGTGCCTTTTCAGTGGAGATAATGCATAGAGTTCCCATAGGGATACCTAAGAGCAGAGGGAGGGGGATAAAGTGGACTCTAGCTGCCCTTCCAGTCCAGTGGAGAAAACCAGAGAAATAGCACAACATTAGCCACTTTTAGCTTAGCGGTAGTGACGTGAAGTCATGTGACCGTGCTGTAGTTCCTGTATAGCCTAACGTTAGCTTTTTACTTCAACAATCATGGTCTGAAAATAGCACCTTGAAACAAGCGTCTGATGTCTCTTATTACCATTATATATATTGTGTCCTCACCGGGTGAGGACAATACCTATTGACGCAGCAACCACTGTAAGTTATATTATTGTTTAATTAGACTTCTCCGTTTCATTTATTCTACTCTGTATAATTGTTCTGTAGTTATTGTAGCTAAAACGGCGCTTTTGAGAGATTTTAAATCTCAGATCTGCTCAAGCGAAACCTGCTACACAGGTCTCAGTAGGGGCACTCAAGCCTGCATTACAATATAGGCAGGGCCAGTCTACTGATTGCGTGAAGTACAACAGCGTGACTCAGTCATCTTTCAGCTAAAAAAGCATTTAAATACAGCATTTAAAATATGATGAACTCAGTGTGCATCTGGACCGGGTGAGGACAATACCTATTGACGCAGCAACCACTGTAAGTTATATTCTTGTTTAATTAGACTTCTCTGTTTCATTTATTCTACTCTGTATAATTGTTCTGTAGTTATTGTAGCTAAAACGGCGCTTTTGAGAGATTTTAAATCTCAGATCTGCTCAAGCGAAACCTGCAAAAACCCAAAACTGCATCCGTCTCCTCTGTCATCATCCTGTTGGACCTGTCGGCTGCATTCGACACGGTGAATCATCAGATCCTCCTTCGCACTCTCCAAAAACTTGGAGTTTCAGGCTCTGCACTTTCCCTCATCACCTCATACCTCAAAGACCGTACCTACAGGGTGACTTGGAGAGGGTCTGAGTCCGACCCTTGTCAATTAACTACAGGGGTCCCTCAGGGCTCTGTTCTTGGTCCCCTCCTCTTCTCCCTGTACACAAATTCGCTCAGATCAGTCATTAGCCCGCATGGTTTTTCTTACCACTGCTACGCTGACGACACCCAATTAATTCTGTCCTTTCCCCGCTCAGAGACCCAGGTCGTCGCACGCATCTCTGCTTGTCTAGCTGACATCTCTCAGTGGATGTCTGCTCATCACCTCAAGCTCAACCTTGACAAGACTGAGCTGCTCTTCCTTCCGGGAAAAGATTAACCCACTCTTGACCTAACAATCAACATCGGCACCTCAGTTGTTTCCCCGACTCAGACTGCAAGGAATCTGGGTGTGACCCTAGATAACAGCCTGTCCTTCACTGCAAACATCGCTGCTACAACCCGTTGCTGCAGATACACGCTTTACATCATCAGAAAGATACGTCCCCAGCTGACCCAGAAAGCGACGCAGGTTCTGGTCCAGGCTCTCGTCATCTCACGCCTAGACTACTGCAACTCCCTCCTGGCTGGTCTACCTGCATGTGCCATCCGACCTCTGCAGCTCATCCAGAATGCAGCGGCTCGTCTGGTCTTCAACCTTCCTAAATTTTCCCACACCACGCCGCTCCTCCGCTCCCTTCACTGGCTTCCGGTAACTGCTAGAATCCACTTCAAGACACTGGTACTTGCTTACCATGCTGCGAATGGATCTGGCCCTTCGTACATCCAGGACATGGTTAAACCGTACACCCCAGCGCGTGCACTACACTCTGCATCAGCCAAACGACTCGCTGCACCCTCGCTGCGAGGGGGACCCAAGTTCCCATCGGCAAAAACACGTGGGTTTGCTATCCTGGCTCCAAGATGGTGGAATGAGCTCCCCATTGACATCAAGACAGCAGATAGCTTGCACATCTTCCGGCGCAAACTGAAAACTCCTCTCTTTCGACTCCACTTCGAGCGATAGATTTATTAACAAAGCACTTATATACTAATAAAGGACTGGCTTATCTAAAGCCAGTTGAGTAGCACTTGAAATGTTTGGCTCTATGAAACCTGATGTACTTATATGATTCTGTTTTCTTCAAGGTTGTGTCTTCCTGGTCGAATGTACTTATTGTAAGTCGCTTTGGTTAAAAGCGTCAGCTAAATGCAATGTAATGTAATGCAATGTAATGTTATTTGAACATGTAGGTCAATTCAGGGCTGCGACTGGTTCAAAGTTGAATCTGATTTTGGTTAAATTTGAAGAGTAGGCTATGCCGAACAAAACAAGATTCATCAATAAGGCTTGCTGTGTGAGCGTAGCTTCAGTTTCAATAACACTTTATCTCTAATATGTAATGCATGCCTCCTATTTAATATGTTGCTATTTTGCCTTTTTACCTTTGGCTTTCCTGTCTTCATCTGTCCACCATGAAACTGCTTTTTTGATGATTTACAATATGTTGTGAATTTTATCTTTATCAGATTGTTTCCTTTAATATTTGTGAGTGATGTTTCCAGTGGGAGCACTTTCCCCTTGCACATTGTTTTCTACTTCCTGTATGTCATTTCCGCTTTCCCCTCACACTGAAGGAGCACTGTGGAGGGTGAGTTGTGCTAGGAATTGTGTTGCAGTTTATTACAATTTAGTGTGGTAAACCGGCTATTTAAGTTGATGAAAGTGATGTATGTTAAGTGTCAATTTCGGTACAATATTAACCTGTTTTTGTTTAGTTTCCACCGTAGGAAATAGCATTTTGGGTGATATTTATGGTGTGTTTTTGGCGCGAAATAGACGCAATCTGCGCCATTTTGTTTGTTTAAGGCGAGACACCCCAGGTGAATAGGGTCATTTTTTTAACGTAAAGGTATCAATTAGAAATATCTCCAGTTAATTACTTACAATAAGGCAATTGTCTTTTGTATTACAAGTTTTCTGAAATGGCATGTTTAAATATGCAAATTACCCATTATCTCATTAAATATGCACATATTTTAACACATTTCAGGAATCGGAATCTGAACTTTGGATATAGCCAGATTCAAAATGATTGTTTCATTTTGTAGTCATATTAGTATCTAAGGCTTTTACTGAAGGGATATTGGATATCTCTTTGTATCACTCCATAAATCAGAAAATACTGTCAACAGCCCTAAAATTAGGGCTGTGCAATTAATCGTATTTTAATCGCGATTACGATTATGGTTTGCGACGATTATGAAAACAGCATAATTGACAAAATACGATTATTTTGCTGGGTGCGCTTTCGCCCCTCCCTAAAAGCCCACTCGGCCACGTGGGAGTGACATGTGTTGTGAGTGTTCAGCGCAAGCGAAGATGTCAGAACAAGAGCAGCAACTAGTTAAAAAGAAGGGTCGCGGGGAGATTCCCAGTCGATCGCGAGATGTGTCTAAAAATAGAACAACAATATTCTGTTTTATCGTTAATGTCCTGTAACATAATGTTCCCGTGCCAGAATAATGCACTTGAACGCATCAAAGCTTTGTGATTGGCCGGCCTCATCCCATGTGGCTGGTGAGCAGTGCACTAGTTCGCTGACATTGTCCGTGTCAACAGCATGGATGGTCAACAGGAGTGACAGTCCGCACACACACAAGACCGCAATTATGGCAGAAGCAAAAAAGCCCAAAATATATAATTTGCACTCCAAGTGGGAGGATCATTATTTTTGTATCTATTCCAATTCAAAGTCCATCTGTCTCATCTGCAATGCGAGCGTGGCTTTATCGAAGAAGGGTAATTTAGGAGCGGCATTTCAAAACAGTGAACACAAACGCTACGAGACGGAATTCCCTCCTAATTCTGCCCTACGCTCCAAAAGGGGAGGGGCCTGAGAGCACAGCTAAATGCACAGCAGTCCATTTTCACCAGGCCCAACAACAAGAGCAAGGCTGCTACCAGAGCATCTTATCGTGTCAGTCACGTTCTTGCGAAACACATGAAGTCTTTCAAAGACGGCGAAGTTGTGAAAGAAGCTTTCCTGGAGGCTGCGACGCGCTTTTGTGGGACAGTAAAAATAACAGCAGCATTTCAACAGGTTTTTGATATAATAAAAACTCAATTTAGATACCGTTATTAATCTGCTGTAAGTTTTAGTTTGTTTGAATTTATTCATGATAATTATTGTACAAAATGGTATAAGAATGCAAACATTAAGATCTGTTCTGTTTAAATTGATTATAGTCTATCAGTTCAGAAACTAGTGTTGCTTGCATCCTATTTTAAAAGGCATTTATTTTTATACTCTAATAAAATGCAACAAAAAATGGGTTTGATTCTATTAATGTTGTCTTTTTTATTGCACTGTTGCAGCAGATTACTGTGTAGCTTCAGATCTGAGTTGTCTTATTAGTAAGCCTAATTTATACTTTTGTAGCAACACTATTTTTATATAATGGCAAAGAAAGGGTTCTTCAGAGTCTTTTCTTTTTTTCCTGTGTCATGTGGCAGCACTGCCACAAGTTCCTCTTCAGAGAGGGTCTTCAGTACAGGTGGCAATATCGTCACCTGCCTGCGCTCATCTCTGAAACCAGACCATGTAAACAGGCTGGTATTTCTTGCAAAAAATCTTTAAGAGATGACATGAGCAGCCCTACCAGCATTTGCCATGGTGGCCTAAACATTTTTATTTGGTCTTAAATTGTAGTTCAACATTTATTTCCTGTTACTTCTGGACCATGACGGTGGGCCAGCCTTCAACGTTTAACTGAGTGGAATATGTTGAATATGTTTTACCAAAATGTTGGCTATATGTTAAGGAGTTTTCAGTAGGTTGTGACAGTGCACTGCATCATATTTGATTTCATTTATTTTGGTCTAATTTATTTTTATTTATCATATTAATATATGTTTAGTATGGTTTTGGAAGTGCGCTCCAACACATTTATTGATCTTGTTTATTGGTAAAATATTATTTGTTTTAAAGTTCAATAAATGGTCAATGAATAATCGTCAAAATAATCGTGATATCAATTATTGACCAAATAATCGTGATTATGATTTTTGCCATAATCGCACAGCCCTACCTAAAATATCCATTTTCGCCATGTTTTTAGGTATACAATGTTGTATAATTCAGGCTATGAATTATATATGAACAAACCCTTCTGTAAAAGCCTTCATAATATTGATAGGAATATAACTGGAAGGTTTGGTGTATGTACGTGCTACTGAAGTTGAAATTTCGAACTCAGAGTAGGAGAAAAAAATCATTTTGAGAAAACGACCTTTAAAGATTGCAGTGAGGCGCTAGCTAAACCCTCCTGTTCTCTGGATGACAGCTTGCGCATCGACGCACTCCGTGAAGGTATTTGATGTTCAGGGTCATTTTTTTTTTTTATAACCTTGCTTCGTGCAAGTGACAATTGTTGTCGTCTTCTCTGTGAACGTTTTTTTCGCCGTTCTTTTGGCATTTTGAGATTTCAATTTCTAGCTGAAAGCTAACCAGGAAGTGTTTTAGCACACCACGTGACGCATCTGAACGAATCACGTTGTCAGAAATTGACACCAGCCAATGAGATTTCGTTTCTTGGTTTAAGACCCCTTTGTGCTTTCACGATTGGTTGCTGATACAAAGGAAATGACCATATTTGGATCCGATGCGATTGTGCAGGAGAGACACAGCTTTCCAGCGATATCTCTGTTGACATGTTGCACACAGCGGTCGCGGTACTTTATGTTACGTTAGAATGCTAACTTTTGGTGAATTTAGGAGAAATCTACAGACGCAAATAGACAAACTATAGTAACATAAACACTTAAATGTGTATTTTGTACGTTTTCCTTCCAAAAGCCTGAAAGAAAACATGTTATAGAATCAAAATAGCACAAAATCTCAAAATTGACCAGTACTTGAAAAACGATGTTTTTGCCTGCCGTGTCTCGTCTTAAGTGGCAACACTTTCTGATTTTTCTTTTCTTTTGTAAAGATGTGCAACGTAGATGTAAAGGACTTTTTGTGATTGTTCTTATGGAAATGTTTTTTTTGATTGACAAAGATCATATGTGTAATTCATGGCACAATTCAAACGGGATCGAAAGATAAGTTTTCTCTCTCCATTCTTTCACACACAGTGACGTCACGAGCTACCCACAATGCAACGCGCGCCATATATATATATATAAATACGCCATTTTCCTGGAGGTGCAAATATAAACAGCTAGCTAACGTAGCCGGGCAGAGCGCACTAGGTTTTTTTTCTGAATTAACGACCGAAGAAATCGCTGCATGTCTTCGGATTACATCTCTGGACTTGAGGGGTGTGCTCTAGGTCGTTACCAGCGTAAACTAAAGCTGTGTGGGTTGTCCGATTGCCCTTACAATGTATGGAATTACGACCCTCGAAAGTGGCCTTCGTCGATTTTGGCCGCATCTACGTCTAATTTCTGGAAACACCAGGTGAATACCCCACTTGTCACAATAATATTATCATGCCATTGCATATATGTGGTATGTTAGAGTTGACTAGATATTGATTAAGGCAATAGACTATGATATTCAGTACAGGAAGCTTAGCAACATCTAGACGGTATACGGCTGCCTGCTTGCACCTCGCGTAAAACGGCGGATACCGGAAGTACGGTGTCGTCCTCGGCTCAATACCCGTATGTGTGTGTGAAAGAATTGACTTCAATACATACTTTTTCCGAAATAAGGTCCCATGGAGCTCCCCCGGAAGGGAAGGGACTTCGCCACGCTATTGATGTAATCTAACACTGTTATATAACACAGACGTAACAAACACTTTCTCCGGATACTAAACCATGGCACGAATAGGACAATAATGTAAGTTTACGTGTAACGGGTCACAACCATAAGTGACTCGTTATCGATCAGGGACCGGAAGTAGATGGGCGTGACTTCGCCACTCTATATGTATATATATACTATATATATACATACTAGGGGTGTAACGGTACACGTACCCGTAATTCGGTACGGGCCCTTCGGTTCGGTACACGTGTGTACCGAACGAATATAACGTTAAACGTAAAAAATTGAGAACGTGAACAACTTTTAGGAAGTAATCTCAGGTGCTGCGTCGCAGCATTCAGAGTAATTTGCTCACATTGGGTTCAACATGTCATAGAGCGAGTAAGTCATTTCATTGGACGAGAGGCACAGGGATGCGTTCAAATGTAGTCAGTAATTTGAGGAAATGGCGAACGCAGATAAAGTTGAGCTCGAAAATCCTCCAGCATCATTGAAATCTCCGGTTTGGGAACATTTTGGTTTCGCAGTTACGTACAAGGATGACGGACAAAGACAGGTGGACCGAACCAAAGCTGTTTGTCGGCATTGTTCAACTAACATTGGTTACGCGGCTGGCAATACAACCAACTTGCACACTCATTTGAAAAGGCATCACCCGAACGTGAATATCACCGGTACCAAAAGTAAAAAGACTGAAGTGCAAACCCAACTCCCACTAGCATTTAAGCCTCCACCACTCGCAGAGAGTTCAGACCGAGCCAAAGCTATTACAAACACCAAATATCCTTATGTTGCCATGTTAGCAAAGCGCTACCTGGCTGTATCTGCTACCTCTGTCCCTAGCGAGAGGGTTTTCTCCACAGCAGGAGACATTGTTAGTGCCAGCAGATCTGCCCTTTCAGCAAGCAATGTGGACAAGTTCATCTTTCTTTAAAAAAAACATGAAAATACAATGAAAAGCAAGTCATTATGTCAAACTGGCTGCTTAGGTGCTAGTACAGTACAGTTCAAATACAGATTATTTCAGTTAATCGAAAAGCTGCACCTTAATGTTTATTTTATTATATTTTGTATTTATTTGAGTGAATACATTATTCACAGTTTAATAATAATTTTAAAAAAACAAGTTTTTTTTATGTTTTGTGAAAAAAAATACTGCTGTACCGAACCGTGACCTAAAAACCGAGGTACGTACCGAACCGAAATGTTTGTGAACCGTTACACCCCTAATATATACACTATATATATATATATATATTAGGGCCGGGACTTTAACGCGTTAATTAAGATTAATTAATTACACAAAAATTAACGCGTTAAAAAAATTAACGCATTTTAATCGCACTTATTTTTGCACCGCGGAACGTTTCTCACTGGATGAGTTTCAGGCGTACCGATTATACTGGAGCACCAACTAACGTTCATGACTTCAGACAACAACAAACCACAGTGAACAACAGTGGGAAATGTTGTTTTAAAAAACGGACGGATGGAAGCGTCGATAAGAGCACGGTTGTGTGCAAATTATGCAAAAAGGAATTCGCATATCACCGCAGCACATCAAGCCTCAAGTATCACCTCAATGCAAAACATATAGCAGCTAGCGTGGACGTTAGCCTCTTTTATCGCGTTCACACCAAAAAGAGCCGGTACTAAAATTAGTTCATGAGAACCTTTTTACCCCCACGAAAGTCCCTGCTAGAGAGCAGAGAGCTGCTAGAGAGCAGGGACTTTCGTACGGCTCTCTTGTGAGAAAAGAGCTATATTTCTGATTGGCTGGGCGGATTGCAAACCACGCCCCGTAAAACTCCCAAATATTTTGTGAATTTTATTATCCTCGCATTAGCATTATTAGCATTAGCCCAGCGCAGAAACGCAGAGAGACTAATTTATGGCAACACAAAATAAAACATGGGAGCGGTGGAGATGAGGAGGTGTCAGCGTTCTGGCGATTTACTCGGAAGGCTGCTGGGACTCCCTAATCCACCCCCAGGTTCAAAGAGTTCTCATGAACTAAGTTCTCATGAACCTTTGTGGGAAAAGTACTGCGGTGTGAATGCGCCTATAGGTATACTAAAATCCATGTGAAAAAAATTGCTTCTCACTGTTCTCAGGTCAAATATTTATATGTGATTAAAAATGCGATTAATTTCGATTAATTAATTACAAAGCCTCTAATTAATTAGATTAATTTTTTTAATCGAGTCCCGGCCCTAATATATATATATATATATATATATATATATTAGTGGTGCACGATAATTATCGGTCCGATATTAGGAATTATGACGTCATCCCGATAAACCCGATAACAGTATTAATAGCCCCGATAATATACAATATATTTTTTTGGGTAAAAAAGAAGAAAGAAATACTGCGGTGTGGGTGGATTGGGATGAGGGGCGCTTGTTTTTCACTCGGCTCCTCCCGTTTTGCCAGTACTGTGGTATTAGTGGTTTAGGAAGAGGGGAGTTCTTCACAAATCCAGCGCTCCCTAACTCATGCCTGGCTGTGACGTAAATGGTGTGCGGCCGTGAAGCCAGGACAGTAAACAAACATGTCGCCGGGACTATTTCAAAGTTTCAGAGTTAGATAGTTCGCTTGCTATTTGTATTAACAAATGCAATGCAGAAGTTCCACGAGGAGGGAAAAAGGCAACGAGCTATAATACTTCAAACCTGGTTAGTCATCTGAAACATCGCCATCGCTACGATGGTGTGTTAAAAGCGTACGAAGACGCCTGCGCTGCTAAACTAGCGGCGAATCCAAAGCCAGCTGCAAAGGCACCGGGGCTTTTACCTATCCACGAGGCTTTTGAAAAAGGCAAGAACTTTATTTGGGAAAATAAATATGGTCACTTTGAAGAGTCAAAACTGTTCTTGGCTTTGTTTTGTTCATAGTAGTAATGCTCATGTCATTTGCTCACTACTAGTCTTTTTTTTACCACCAGGTGTGCAAAAACTACAGGTACATTTAATATATACAGTGGGGCAAAAAAGTATTTAGTCAGCCACCAATTGTGCAAGTTCTCCCACTTAAAAAGACGAGAGAGGCCTGTAATTTTCATCCTAGGTACACTTCAACTATGAGAGACAAAATGGGGGGAAAGAATCCAGGAAATCACATTGTAGGATTTTTAATGAATTAATTGGTAAATTCCTCGGTAAAATAAGTATTTGGTCACCTACAAACAAACAAGATTTCTGGCTCTCACAGACCTGTAACTTCTTCTTTAAGAGCCTCCTCTGTCCTCCACTTGTTAACTGTATTAATGTCACCTGTTTGAACTCGTTATCAGTATAAAAGACACCTGTCCACAACCTCAAACAGTCACACTCCAAACTCCACTATGGCCAAGACCAAAGAGCTGTCAAAGGACACCAGAAACAAAATGGTAGACCTGCACCAGGCTGGGAAGACTGAATCTGCAATAGGTAAGCAGCTTGTTGTGAAGAAATCAACTGTGGGAGCAATTATTAGAAAATGGAAGACATACAAGACCACTGATAATCTCCCTCGATCTGGGGCTCCACGCAAGATCTCACCCCGTGGGGTCAAAATGATCACAAGAACGGTGAGCAAAGATCCCAGACCAACGCGGGGGGACCTAGTCAATGACCTGCAGAGAGCTGGGACCAAAGTAACAAAGGCTACCATCAGTAACACACTATGCTGCCAGGGACTCAAATCCTGCAGTGCCAGACGTGTCCCCTTGCTTAAGCCAGTACATGTCCAGGCCCGTCTGAAGTTTGCTAGAGAGCATTTAGATGATCCAGAAGAGGATTGGGAGAATGTCATATGGTCAGATGAAACCAAAATAGAACTTTTTGGTAAAAACTCAACTAGACGTGTTTGGAGGAGAAATAATGCTGAGTTGCATCCAAAGAACACCTACTGTGAAACATGGGGGTGGACACATCATGCTTTGGGGCTGTGTTTCTGCAAAGGGACCAGGACGACTGATCCGTGTAAAGGAAAGAATGAATGGGGCCATGTATCGTGAGATGTTGAGTGACAACCTCCTTCCATCAGCAATGGCATTGAAGATGAAACGTGGCTGGGTCTTTCAGCATGACAATGATCCCAAACACACCGCCCGGGCAACGAAGGAGTGGCTTCGTAAGAAGCATTTCAAGGTCCTGGAGTGGCCTAGCCAGTCTCCAGATCTCAACCCCATAGAAAATCTTTGGAGGGAGTTGAAAGTCAGTGTTGCCCAGCGACAGCCCCAAAACATCACTGCTCTAGAGGAGATCTGCATGGAGGAATGGGCCAAAATACCAGCAACAGTGTGTGAACAGCTTGTGAAGACTTACAGAAAACGTTTGACCTCTGTCATTGCCAACAAAGGGTATATAACAAAGTTTTGAGATTAACTTTTGTTATTGACCAAATACTTATTTTCCACCATCATTTGCAAATAAATTCTTTAAAAATCAGACAATGTGATTTTCTGGATTTTCTTTTCTCATTCTGTCTCTCATAGTTGAGGTGTAGCTAGGATGAACATTACAGGCCTCTCATCTTTTTAAGTGGGAGAACTGGCACAATTGGTGGCTGACTAAATACTTTTTTGCCCCACTGTATATATATTATATTATTATCGGTTATCGGTATCGGTCTTGAGAAGCAGGAAGTTATCGGTATCGGTTTCAAAAAACCAATATCGTGCATCCCTAATATATATATATATACTCTAAACTAACTAAGTACATTTACTCAAGTACTATAATTACGTTTAATTTAGAGGTACTTACTCTGTACCTCTACTCCACTACATTTATAAAACAGCTTTTAAACTAAATCTAAAAATGAAACTAGTGTACTAACTCTTTAAGACACAGAAGAGTCAACTTATTTAAATATTACACCATTTTCCTTCAATGTTTTAATTATAAATATTTTTTTGACTAAACTTAATTTAAATATTATTTTTTATCACTTCCTTGTTTCTCATTTTTTTGTAAGAGTTTTTTAAAAATGTTTTATTTAAAGATATCTCTTTACTGCACGTGACTTATCAAGTTGTATGAATGACATATTTATGACATCTGCCATTGTGATAAAGTCCAAAGTAATTTGTTGATGGGCAAAAAGTCAAATTTTGTATTTACTTAACTACATCTGCATCTAAATACCGTACTAAACGAACCAGCTGTTAAAAAAAAGGGGGAGGGGAGCCATGACTGACTGTACGTCCTCTCTGCTGTGTTTCAGCTTCATTCAGAGACAACATGGCTCCCAGGTTAGAGGAAGATCTCTGCTGTCCGGTCTGTAAGGACGTCTTTAGAGATCCTGTTCTTCTGTCCTGTAGCCACAGCTTCTGTAAAGCCTGTCTGCAGACCTGGTGGAGAGAGAAACCAACACGAGTGTCCAGTCTGTAAGACAGAATCTTCAAGAAGGAATCCCCCTGTAACCTGGCTTTAAAGAACCTGTGTGAGACCTTCTTACTGGAGAGAGATCAGAGATCTCCAGAGGTTCTCTGCCGTCTGAGAATCTCAGACTCTTCTGTCTGGACCATCAGCAGCCAGTGTGTCTCGTCTGCAGAGATTCAGAGGAACACAGCGACCACAGATTCAGACCCATGGCTCTCAGGAGAAACTGAAGCTCTTTGAAGAAGTTAAAGTGAAGTTTGATCAAACAGCAGGACACATGAAGGTCCAGGCTCAACACACAGAGACGCAGATTAAGGAGCAGTTTAAGAAGCTCCACCAGTTTCTAGAAGAAGAAGAGGAGGCCAGGATGGCTGCACTGAGGGAGGAAGAGGAGGATGATGGAGACTGTGAGCAGAGAGATAGCAGCTCTTTCACACACAGTGGGTGTTTCTCAATCGCGAGTAAAGCTGCTTCAGAGCCACTATTTCAAGCATACTACGTCATCGAGTGCCGCCGAAGTAGTAAGTACTGTTCCAATCTCCAGCATACTTGGAAATCTACCAAGCCCGGCGTACTTCGTTTGGAGAAATGTCGAGGCTGCACATGAGTAGACTCCGCGGTCTTAAAATCCCCACAATGCTTTGCGCACGGATCAATTTCCCCAAATCTGTGGCGGAAAATGTAAGGCGGGGCCTCTCATATGACGCACACTTGCTAGCCTGTTTCACTCTTTGTTTTCCGAATGCCAGGAAGGATTCTTGCCTTGCTTCTGAAGCAAGTGACTCGGCAGACATGTGCTACCAAGCAAGCGTACTCGCGATTGAGAAACACCCAGGGCCCTTCTCACTTCTCTTATTTTTCATTTCCTCGCTCCTCGGTCTCACCGGAAGTTGATTTGTCTGCGCCATCTTGAGTAGCGTCCCAATGGCCTTATTTTTGCCGGAGGAGCGAGGAGCGATAATGGAGGAGCTATAATCGAGGAACCACCAGACCATCCTTCGATGAAATCCTCTGACACTCGCCCCGCCCCCTTACTGTGTATCGCTCACTGATTGGACGAGGCAGTGCATGCACTGATCTGATGCTTCTTGACATGAGAGCAGTTTCCCAGCGGAGTGAAGAAAATACATGAAACTCACGAGAGTCACTCCTCAGTTTATACCGTCTTTTTTGGTTTTACATTTTCATTTATTGTCATTTCCATTCAGTCAGTCATTAAGTGCTATTAAAATGTTAATGTGCTACATATCCACACAAACAAACAAAGTGTGCAATCCAATGAATGTTAATCTAACTGGGTTTTGATAGATAACATCTCTCATTTTCTTCTCTCAATTATTTTATTTCTATTGTGCACTCTAATCAATATTAATATTAATCCAACTAATGTTCGTTTATACATTTTAAGAATGGCGTTTATCTTTTTTGAGAATGAGTTCTTATTTGATTTAATGTATTTGGGTCTACAACAGATGATACAAATGTTTGTCAGTAAATGTGTGCTAACAGAGGGGGGGGGGCAGGTGTGTGTGGAAATAACGGGGACAGAGCTGTCAGACGATCAGCTGTGCGGCGTCATCACAAACGGACGTCGCTTCACGTGACGCTCCGGAGGAAAGGACGTCCCATTGCTCTTAAAACTAATTTCCCTGCTTCTCGTGGTTTCCTTGCGTCCCTCCATGCTTCCCTGGTGGGAGGGACTAGTCGCAGGGAAACGACGCAAGTGAGGGAAGCAAGGAATCCATTTAACCGAAGTGAGAAGGACCCCCAGTCAGAGATACAGAGGAGGAGCTGAGAGCTGAAGACGTCTCCTTCCTGCACAACTACAAGGCACTACAGCGCCCCCTGCTGGAGGATCCACAGCTGCCCTCAGGAGCTCTGATAGACCAGGCCAAACACCTGGGCAGCCTCAGCATCAACATCTGGAGCAAGATGAAGGACATGGTGTCCTACTCGTCACTCATCCTGGACCCAAACACTGCTGTTCCATTTCATTTCAAACCTTTATTTATACAGATAAATCCCATTGAGATCATTGATCTCTTTTTCAAGGGAGACCTGCTCAAGTAGTTCCACATGAAACATAAAAACATAAATAGAACAACAAAAGGACATCATACAGCATCATTTACATAATGATCCACATGAACAGGTACCAATAGCTTGCGATTGAGTAGCATCCAACCGAGCTTTAAAAACATTTGGTGGCACCAGATTGTTCAGTTTCCATTTAATTTGCAGACTATTCCAAGACAAAAAGCTGTCTTCCCTAAGACAGTCCTAGCAGTTGGCACATTTAATAAAACCACAGCCACTTACAATTCTCCGTGAGATCAGGGAGCAGATATAAGATGGAAGTTTCCCTAACATGGCTTTGTATATAAAAATGTACCAGTGACTGAGCCTCCGTACAGTTAGTGAAAGCTAACCAGCCCTTGCATACAGGGTACAGTGATGGGTTAATGCTTTACAGTTTGTCACAAATCTCAGTGCGCTGTGATACGCAGCATCTAACTTGACCAGGTAATCAGGTGCATTCATATAGATCAAATCACCATAGTCCAGCACAGGTCAAAAGGTCACAGTGACTAGCCTTTTCCTGGCCTCAAGCGAGAAACAGGACTTGTTCCTGTAGAAGAAACCTAGCCTAACCCTCAGCTTTTTAAGCAGGTTATTGACATGAAGTTTAAAAGTGAGACAATCATCAAGCTAGATACCAAGGTATTTGTAACAGGTACAATATCTAAAACAGGCTCTGGTGTCTTTTTAGCTTTAGAAAAGAGCATTACCTTGGTTTTCTCAACATTTAAAAGAAGCTTTAGTTCAGAGAGCTGAGTCTGAGTAATGTTAAAAACAGCCTGTAATTTAACACCAGCCTCCTTAATGGAGGGACCTGCCCAGTACATCACGGTATCATCCGCATACAAATGTAAAGTAGCTTCATCCACATTTTCACCTAAACTGTTGATGTAGATGGAGAATAAAAGTGGACCTAAAACAGAACCTTGAGGAACACCATTTGCAATGTTTAACCACTCAGAAGACAGCCCATCAAAATGAACACATTGGGACCTTTCAGAGAGGTAGTTTACAAACCACCCCACTGCATGGCTGGACATGCCGATACTGGCTAGCCTCTGCTTTAAAATGTGATGATCGACGGTGTCAAACGCTTTTGAAAGGTCAATAAATAGAGCTTGTAATGGCAAACTTTGTATATATGTAGTTTAAGGTTTCTTATAGTGCAGACTTTCTATAAGACCATACATGGACACATCCACTGCAGTTCCTAGAATGATGTGTTCTGCTTGTAACCTTTACTAGCACTTTCAGCAATTTCTATAATAATATATTTCTGCTTAGGACCTCTGTCAGCATTTTGCAAGTGTGTCTGTAATGATGTATTGACACTCATGACCTTTAAAAATGTCGAAGTAAGTTCTGCGTGATGTGTTTTAGTTCATGTCCTCTGTCTCCCTGGAAAGTGACATTTAAGGTCGCCTGAGGTCTGAACTTGATGAGGGGGCTGGGTACCAAGCGCAGGGCAATGGGCAAGTTCCTGTTTAGTTTCCCTGTCTTATAATCAAGTTCCCCATTTCTTAGCCCTCCATCTGTTGCTGACAAGTTTCCTCACTTCCCTCTTGCTGAACAGGCCCCTGGTTCAATCTATTAGTGATTGACAGTTTCAGTTCCTTTGGAAAGCTTATCTCTCCTGCCAGGGCCCCTCCTAATAAGTGACGGGATGTTGTTGAACTGACCAAAATCCTATATAACCTGTATGCATTTTCTACTCTGCGCGCACTCTCTAAGGATACTCTGTGTTCTGTGAGACCTGTGTCTTTGAGGCCTCAAATAAATAACCCGAAAGACAACTCTGTCTGTTTCACCATTTATTGTTTGATATTTCTGACTTGTGTATCTCCACAGTATTGACTAGGTCTAAAGATTTCCATAACAAGCTGCACAACTCTGCTTATTATCTAAAATACTCGCCACATCATTCACCACTTTCATTGTGGCAGTGATGGTGCTGTGTTGCTTTCTGAAGCCTGACTGATGTTTAGACAGGATGTCATTGTTACATAAAAACACCTTTACCTGCTCACTCACTAAGCGTTCAAGAACCTTAGCCAGAACTGACAACTTAGAGATTGGCCTATAGTTATTTAATAAGGTGGCCTCCCCTCCTTTTAGCAAAGGCAGGACATACGCTGACTTCCACAATTTTGGAATTGTGTTAGTGCTGAGGGAGAGGTTAAAAAGAGTAGTGAGAGGTGGAGCAATAAAATCTGCAGCTATCTTTAAAAAGAAAGGTTCTACGTTGTCCGGGCCGGCCGGTTTCTTAGGATCTAACTTGGTTAAAGCTTCACGAACAACATCAACAGTAAAAGGGGTAAAACTAAAAGGGTTTTCCAACACACGTTTTTCAGAGTCACATACTGTAGTGTTCACAGAAGCAGAGTTAGTGACAGAATCAAATAGAGAACCACAGGACACAAAATGCTCATTAAAGCAATTTAGCATAGTAGCCCTGTCCGATATAGTGCCAGATGCTGTGGTAAGGCACGGAGGTAGCTCATTACGGATATTGCCGGTGGATAACGATTGAATGGCTTTCCAAAATTGTCCAGGATTATTCAGATTCTTTGTGGTTACTGACAGATAGTACTTTGATTTAGCACTTTTGATATGTGAAGTGAAGCTATTCCTTAGCTGCCTGAAACGCAGCCATTCGACCTCTGAGCCTGATGTCCTAGCCTTTGCCCAGGCCTTGTTTCTCTCATGAAGGAGACTGGACAGATTAGCAGAAAACCAAGGATTGTCTCGTCCCTTTACTCTAAATGTACGCAGGGGTGCATGTCTATCAATGATCTCCATAAAACCAAGATAAAAATAAGACCATGCGGTTTCTACATCAGCACACAGATCGATTTTACCCCAATCAAAATCAAACAGATCATGCACAAAACCCTGCTCAACAAAATGTTTTTTGTCTCTCTTAATGATAATGCGAGGTTTAACCTTTTGGACCTTAGTGTCCCTAATTGTGGCTACAACACAGTGATCACTCAGATCATTTGCAAATACTCCCACAGATGAATATTTATGGGGAACATTAGTTAAAATGAGATCAATTAGGGAGGATTTATTAGGGGACTTAATGTTAGGGCGAGTAGGACTGTCCACAATCTGAGTAACATTTAAAGAGATACAAAGGTTTTTAAAATCCTCTGACACTGCAGTTAACCAGTCCCAGTTAAAATCTCCAAGTAGCACTAATTCCTTGTAGTCTAGTTGTGATAAAAGATTTGCTAGTGAAGACAAGGAGTCTTTGACAGCTGAGGGGGGTCTGTAACAACTCACTACCATGACCTGTTGACCCTTTGCCACTTCTATATTTATGGCTAAAAATTCAAATTGCTTACTGATTGATTTGGAAACGAATGTGGTTACACTGAACTTCTTAACATAAATGGCAACGCCACCACCTTTATTAGGCCGGTCGGTAAACCATTTAAGGCAATGTCAGAGGCCAAAATAGATTTGTTTAGCCATGTTTCTGATAAAACAATGACGTCAGTGTCAGTTGAGCTCGCCCAGATACGGACAAAATCTATTTTACCTAACAGACTGCTTACATTCAAGTGGATGAAACCCAACCCAGACCTAGCTTTAAAATCAGCAGGAGTAGCGATCTGACTACTACTACTGGGCGGACCAGCGTTAGGTTGTACATTTCCTGACAGTAATAACAAAACAAAAAACAGGCATCTTTTCCTCTTAAACGACACACATACATTGTCATCTAATTTAGAAACACCGGAAAAGTCTGTGAGAGTGTGATTTGAGCTTAAGAAGCAGTCCTGAAGAACCATCATCGCAGGAAAACAAAAAAGACAAACATATTTTGTCGAGCAGATTGTCTGTGACAAGGCAACCGGTAATTGTTTGAGCAACACATCCGAACCTTTGCAGGGGATGCCCACTGCGGGTGGCAGAACAGACCTGAATCCAGTAGACTTCTCAGAATGACTAGAGATCTTCTCATAGTCCAAAACAGTTAACAGGCACAGCAGAATCCCGATATGGGCCATTTCCCCAGACCAGCACACAGTATCCGCGATGTTCCTGGAGCAAAATCAGCACAGCAGCAAAGGACAGGTGAAAACAGCAGCGTGGAAGCGCTCCGGTCCCTCCGTGGTATCCCCGGGGTGAAAGCAGGCCTCTGCAACAGCAGAACCAGGACAGGTGGAAAGCAGGCCCCAGCGGTGGTAAAAATCCTCCTCCGTACAGCAGCACACGCCCGGTGGAAGCAGGCCAAGCCCGAAGCGTGGATGCACTCCGTCTCTCCGCAACGACTCCGGGGTAAAAACCTCTCCAGTACAGCCGTATTCTACAGGTGGGAGCAGGCCTCCGTAGATCGCAGATCGCAAGCAGCAACAGGTGGAGCCGCTCCGTCTCTTCGCGACGTCTCCGGGGGAAAACACCTCAGTACAGCCGTACTCGACAGGTGGGAATAGGCCTCGGCAGATCGCAGACAACTAAAACTACTACTTGTATAAGCAGGGATGGCTAAAAGTTTGTAAGCAGGAGAGCTAGATGCTAACAGATGCCAGATGCTAACAGGTAGTGCGAGCCTGTAGAAATGGCGACTGCCATTACTCATCCTGTCTGAAGATCTGACCAGTGTGAGACGAGAAGAGAGAGACAGAAACTTCCTGATAATCCAGAGAGGTTTGATGTTGTCCTAGCGTTTGTTTTGCTAATGCAGCGTTAGCTAGTGCAGCAGCTCCCGCAACAACACCGGGGGACCTCCGGGCGACGTTTGAGTCTACGTCAACCCTAAAAGCGGAGTTACTGTGGACTCTAAATACCGTAGCTAAACACCAATCATACAACAGCATGAAGGCAGTAGAGCTCTGAATATAGCTCTTGTCACACACACAGACACACTTGTCTCTCACGCTAACACAGTTCTGTGTACTGTTATGCTGTTCAGTCATCGTTCTTATGTTGAACGTGAATATATTTACTTTGTAAGTAATTATGGGACGTATTTCTTCTTTTATAGCAATTTTCCTTCATACTTTCTTGCCGTGAAATAGGTCTTAAATTCTATTCAAAGTGGTCTTAAAAAGTCTTACATTTGAGTTGGTGAAACCTTTAGGAACCCTGTTTATTCCAAACGTATTTATTTATTTTTCACTATTTATTTTCTTGTAGTTGTTGTTTATGATAATCTGCTTTTTAAATATATTGTCAACTTTAATTAAATTGAAATTCATGCATTTAGCTGACCCTTTATCCAAGGGACCAACATGTAACTGCAAGAATCCTTCATTTAAATCACATGTGCTGAACTGCTACATTTAGAGGACATTGTATATTTATATATATCTTCACATTTTAAATGATCTCAACACGTTTCAGATTGGTGAGTTACTTTAACCTTTTTATGTTTCATGTTTGTCAATTTAAACTGTTCATTTGTTACCACTGCATGATGGGATTTAAAATAAAGAATACATTTATCCAAGTTTGAGCAGCGAATCATTGATCAATTCCATTTTAAACATTACATTACATTGCATTTAGCTGACGCTTTTATCCAAAGCGACTTACAATAAGTACATTCGACCAGGAAGACACAACCTTGAAGAAAACAGAATCATATAAGTACATCAGGTTTCATAGAGCCAAACATTTCAAGTGCTACTCAACTGGCTTTAGATAAGCCAGTCCTTTATTAGTATATAAGTGCTTTGTTAATAAATCTATCACTCGAAGTGGAGTCGAAAGAGATGAGTTTTCAGTCTGCACCGGAAGATGTGCAAGCTATCTGCTGTCCTGATGTCAATGGGGAGCTCATTCCACCATCTTGGAGCCAGGATAGCAAACCCACGTGTTTTTGCTGATGGGAACTTGGGTCCCCCTCGCAGCGAGGGCGCAGCGAGTCGTTTGGCTGATGCAGAGCGTAGTGCACGCGCTGGGGTGTACGGTTTAACCATGTCCTGGATGTACGAAGGGCCAGATCCATTCGCAGCATGGTAAGCAAGTACCAGTGTCTTGAAGTGGATTCTAGCAGTTACCGGAAGCCAGTGAAGGGAGCGGAGGAGCGGAGTGGTGTGGGAGAATTTAGGAAGGTTGAAGACCAGACGAGCCGCTGCATTCTGGATGAGCTGCAGAGGTCGGATGGCACATGCAGGTAGACCAGCCAGGAGGGAGTTGCAGTAGTCTAGGCGTGAGATGACGAGAGCCTGGACCAGAACCAGCGTTGCTTTCTGTGTCAGCTGGGGACGTATTCCTGATGTTGTAAACATGTTTAATCATATTAAAAACTGGGTGAACTGGGTTTGAATCAACTGACGGAGCTCCTGTCAGTGAGTTAAACATAAGTATTTAATACGTGGAGTAAATATTAAACAGTTTGACCAGGAGAAACCTAAACAGAGAGGACGGCACATTGTTGTCTAATGTTCACTTTTTGACAACAATAAACTCATAAGGATTTAATCAGAATAAAAAATACTGATAATATTAAATACGAATATAAAAATAGGTGAACAGACGTGTTATTTTTTCATGAATGACCTCCTTGTTGCACACTATTCTGCTTATTACACGGCCACATACTAAATAAACGTATTGCTTCTGCTAAGAATACTCCGACCCTCCTTAGCAACTTTACTATTTTTCTTTACAGTGGTGTGTTATCGAGTATTTACGACCTCTCTGATGTCCAATTGGACCAATCAGAATGGAGTATTCAGCTACGTTAAAGATCAGTTAAGTAATTTGTGCACTACCAGCTCATCAAAATGGACCCTTTATAAAAATAGGCTGCATCCAAATGGAGATGTCTGATATAATATATAACAGTAATGAATGCACTGCTGTCACTGTGGAAATGCCAACATGCTGAAGTCCATCATCTGAGAAATGTGATAGCATTTAACTCCAACCTCTCCTTGATTACCTTTTGTCTAAATAGAAGTTAGCGGATTGTTTTGAATACAACACATCATACAGTACTTACAACACATAGAGTAGCTCACTTTTCTGTACAGTTCACATTCAAACAATGCTGTGGTTATTATCTACATGAGGACTAGTGACCAATGACCTATGGGTGTTATGTACAAAGCGTCCTCCGTGAGTTCTCATGACTCCACTAAAGGAAAAGTATGATTTGGCATCAAAATGTACTTAAGTACCAAAAAGAAAATGGCCAATTTTGGAATGATAAAGATTAAATAACTGGATTATGACTATTTATGCATTAAAATGGCTCTTATTTTAATTACTTTATACACTGCTGCTGGATATATTAACCTATAGTAATATATCATAGTTATTTTTATTTTGTATTAACTAATAACCTATTTCTAAAAGTATCTAACAAAAGTTATCAGATAAAAGTAGTGGACAAAAGAGTTAAACATTGGCTCTTGAAGTACAAATACCTACAAAATGTTACTTAAGTACAGTACTTAGGTACATGTAGTTCATTAATTGATTGTACTTTAGTATGAGTTTTTGTGAATTATATTATACTGCATATGTGTGGCCTTATAGTGGTTATTTTCTCTCTTGCTGTGTGGTACTATGTGTTAGGAGTCGGACCCCCTTTCAAACCAGATGGTTCATCTCAAGGGCGTTTATCCCAATTAAATACATTTCAGTAAAAATGTATGTGGTTTATACCTACGTAGGCCTACAAACATGTTTTTATTATATTTGACATCTTTCTAGTTTAGATGTCCGTGCTTTTATCTTGAAGGCAACACGCCCAACCGGAACTCAGTGTTACACAACACTAGTTTTCTTCACTTTCCCTCCCCTGCCTCCGGGTCTGTGTTGTGCTGAGAAACGCCCGAAAACAGACAACCAAATGCCCGGTGATTTCACCTGACAGTCGGGGGGGATAGAGCAGGACGGATAGGCACAAAGAAATGCCGACAAAGAGTCACCCGTTAACCGACCGTTGATCGACGTTTGAGAGCCGTTGATGTGAAGAGCGGAAGTTTGTCCATCAAAACACTGAAGAGGACCAAATATTTATAATTGACTGTTTTTCAGTGACTTTCTCTCAGTTTGGGAGCTTTAATAACTCAAAAGGCACCTCGGGAAACAGGTAAGATCAAATAAAAGTGTTTAAATAAAAAAAGACGAGTGAATTCATACGAAATGTTGCTAGTTAATAAAGTTAGCTAACTAGCCGCTGTCCTGCGATGAATGCAGAGATGGAAGAAGTTACTTCAGGTTTAAACACTTATAAATCTGCTCATACACAGAGAAATAAGCACAGTGTTTGAGTTTTCTTCAGTATTAAAGTGTTTCACTGTTAATGCATGGGTTCAATGCAGACAGGAACTAATAATAGCTAGTTCAGCATACTTTTATTGGTGCCAATTTCTAAAATGCAAACAAGTATAAGCTGTTTCGATGCTCTTGCATATTGTCTTTCCTATAAGTTATAATGTTTATTTGTATTTGTATCCCCTACTTATGTCTGTTCTCCTGCTGCAACCTTATTTCCCCTCTGAGGACCATTACAAGTGTATCTCATCTAAAAACAAACTGAGCTCACGTAGTAGCCTCTAGCTTGCTTATTTATCCTGAACACAAACTCAATGCTGTTTGCTTACATGCATACTGTTTACATACAGGAAACACCTCTAATGCAAAGTGACAATGTTAGTAACAAATGGGGGTAGTTCATGTGTTTGTTCCAGAATGTTTTACATTATAATGCTGGCTCTCCATGGGCGTAGATTAAAATAAAAAGCTTTATGTTAGCACAACTTGGTAAACGGATCCTTCTAACTTAGCAGTCTAAATATACACAAGGTGCACTCAGGAGGTGCTTTGCTCTAAAGAGAAGTATAGAGAGCCTTTACATAGGTTACAAGTACTTGTATCACACTGTAACAAATACTCTGTTATGAGTCAAAAGTCCTGCATTTCAAAATGTAACTTAATCAGTAGTTTAGTATTAGTTAGTTAAAGTGGTCCACCATTGCCCTTAATGCACCCCTTAAGCTTTGAATGAATTTACCAGATTGTGTATGTATGAAAGACAAGAATACTAGTTACTTGACAGGCTCATATTATTAATAACACATATACATAGTGTAATGAATTGGGATTCACAATATTTAGTTGAAGAATCATTCAAGGTAGCCCCATCTCTACTAGCTTCAACAATACAGTGATGAACTCACTAATGAATCATTCAATAAAGTCCACTGACATATTATATAGTGAAAATGGCCAGTCTGTATAAGGACTACTTTTAGTTGTGGAGCTTTAAGTACATTGTAATGCTAAAAGAAATGCATCCTGGACTTGTACTTTACCAGTCACAGTTTTTCCTACACTGTGTTATTACTACTTTTATGGAGTACTTTGTCCACTTGTCCTTATAATACAGTCACCAGATTTAGTGTAAAAGATGCATTACATAATACACATATTCTGTTGGCTTGGCTTGCTCCTTCAAAGGGTTGTTCAGGTTTGCAGAAACTTGAAAAACTGGAGTTTGTGTTTGTGTACAGGAGCTACACAAACACTTAGAGCAGAAAGAGGATCCGAGTTAAACACTATAACGTCTCGTCTATTCTTGTGTACACTTTAGCACATCTTACAAAATGAGTTGTCATATTTTAAGTCCTTGGCAAAGAACATCTACCAAATATTCTTATTAAATATAAACAAAAAAGGAAATACACACATTTTAGCAAAATGAGAACGCAAGACATAACAAAGTGAAATGTGGAGCCTTAAAAAGTAGCTTATTAGGTTTATAACAGCTTGTATAAACAGATATATAAACAAATGTAGTCATACAATTGTTGGTTGAAGTATTTAGAGTTGAACCACTGATGATAACCACACATTTTCTTTATATACCTGGCTTTGTACTTTGTGTCGTTGCGGCAGGAAATGACCTCTTTAAGCTGTTGGCACACACATGAACACGCTATTGTGTGAAGTACAATCATATTCTGCAGACACAATATTTACTTTCTATTCAAGTTAACCAAACAATTAACAACAGAACATAAAAGTATTACATAATACATTACAGGTCTCCCTTGAAAAAGAGATCTATGATCTCAATGGGACCAATCTGGTTAAATAAAGGTTTGAAATGAAATGAAAGTGAAAAGGCGGTCACTTTGATTTTTACAACAAAGTTTGAGAATCTGATTTATTTTTAGCTCGACATCTTGTGTCGCATTGACGATTAAAAAAGGGAACTGTCTCAACTAAAGTAATGCAGCACGTTCATCAGAGCATCATCACATAAAGCCAGGTGAGTTAGTTTCAATATACTGCAGCGGAACCGACATATGATTATTATTAATACATTCTGTAAAGACGTCACTGCTTTCATTTGCTTTGCCGTTTTCCACCCATTAGATCAGTTTCTTTCAGTTTGACCTTTTTGTTGACTGTAAGTTTTGAAGTTTGTATTCCTGCTTTATCATTGATCTATTAGTTATTTCCTGTTCTGCTTCCATCTACTAGGACATATATACACACACACACACACACACACACACACACACACACACACACACACACACACACACACACACACACACACACTAGAGTTCACTGTGGGTTGTGGGAATATTTGTTGTTTCCCCATAAAGGGAGATTATTGTTGAAGATGAACAGAACCATGGAGCTACAGTGATTGATGGACACACACACACACACACACACACACACACACACACACACACACACACACACACACACACACACACACACACACACACACACACACACACACACACACACACACACACACACACACAGATTACACTCTTGACACACAAGACTTCAGAACTGGACTGATCCACTCTCTTAGTGTTAGTGAGGAACCAGTGTAAAGACTTCAGAACTGGACTGATCCACTCTCTTAGTGTTAGTGAGGAACCAGTGTAAAGACTTCAGAACTGGACTGATCCACTCTCTTAGTGTTAGTGAGGAACCAGTGTAAAGACTTCAGAACTGGACTGATCCACTCTCTTAGTGTTAGTGAGGAACCAGTGTAAAGACTTCAGAACTGGACTGATCCACTCTCTTAGTGTTAGTGAGGAACCAGTGTAAAGACTTCAGAACTGGACTGATCCACTGTCTTAGTGTCAGTGAGGAACCAGTGTAAAGACTTCAGAACTGGACTGATCCACTCTCTTAGTGTCAGTGAGGAACCAGTGTAAAGACTTCAGAACTGGACCGATGTGATCCACTTTCTTCGTGTTAGTGAGGACTCTGACTTTTTGTAATTGCAGTTGTCCCTTGTTTCCCCCCCAGGTGCTATGAACAGCGAGCTGAACGTGCCGATGGGCTCAGATCGGGCCCCTGATGGGGCGGGGATGGACTACAGGGACTGGGTGAGGCGCAGCTACCTGGAGCTGGTGAGCTCCAACCACCACTCTGTGCAGGCGCTCAGCTGGAGGAAGCTGTACCTGAGCCGGGCCAAACTCAAGGCCTCCAGCAGGACCTCGGCCCTACTGTCCGGGTTCGCTATGGTCTGTTACTGTTATTATAATAACTAAAGATACAACAACTATATATGTTAAAGGTCACCTATTATGCAAAATGCACTTTTTTACGTCTCTTCTACATCAACATGTGTCCCCTCTTCTTCATGTCTCTTCTACATCAACACGTGTCCCCTCTTCTCCATGTCTCTTCTACATCAACATGTGTCCCCTCTTCCTCATGTCTCTTCTACATCAACATGTGTCCCCTCTTCTTCATGTCTCTTCTACATCAACATGTGTCCCCTCTTCTTCATGTCTCTTCTACATCAACATGTGTCCCCTCTTCTTCATGTCTCTTCTACATCAACATGTGCCCCCTCTTCTTCATGTCTCTTCTACATCAACATGTGTCCCCTCTTCTTCATGTCTCTTCTACATCAACATGTGTCCCCTCTTCTCCATGTCTCTTCTACATCAACATGTGTCCCTCTTCTTCACGTCTCTTCTACATCAACATGTGTCCCCTCTTCTTCATGTCTCTTCTACATCAACATGTGTCCCCTCTTCTTCATGTCTCTTCTACATCAACATGTGTCCCCTCTTCTTCATGTCTCTTCTACATCAACATGTGTCCCCTCTTCTTCATGTCTCTTCTACATCAACATGTGTCCCCTCTTCTTCATGTCTCTTCTACATCAACATGTGTCCCCTCTTCTTCATGTCTCTTCTACATCAACATGTGTCCCCTCTTCTTCATGTCTCTTCTACATCAACATGTGTCCCCCTCTTCTTCATGTCTCTTCTACATCAACATGTGTCCCCTCTTCTTCATGTCTCTTCTACATCAACATGTGTCCCCTCTTCCTCATGTCTCTTCTACATCAACATGTGTCCCCTCTTCTTCATGTCTCTTCTACATCAACATGTGTCCCCTCTTCTTCATGTCTCTTCTACATCAACATGTGTCCCCTCTTCTTCATGTCTCTTCTACATCAACATGTGTCCCCTCTTCTTCATGTCTCTTCTACATCAACATGTGTCCCCTCTTCTTCATGTCTCTTCTACATCAACATGTGTCCCCTCTTCTCCATGTCTCTTCTACATCAACATATGTCCCCTCTTCTTCATGTCTCTTCGACATGAACATGTGTCCCCTCTTCTTCATGTCTCTTCTACATCAACATGTGTCCCCTCTTCTTCATGTCTCTTCTACATCAACATGTGTCCCCTCTTCTTCATGTCTCTTCTACATCAACATGTGTCCCCTCTTCTTCATGTCTCTTCTACATCAACATGTGTCCCCTCTTCTCCATGTCTCTTCTACATCAACATGTGTCCCCTCTTCTTCATGTCTCTTCTACTCATATAAACATATGCCGTTGCCAAGCAACGCTTATTGTTTAGGTCCTTTGATAAGCAGGCAGTCATATCATTAACTAGAACTAGCTAGATCTGATAGATTTGGACATAAACGCGAGTGAAGTCTAACCGGACGAGAGAGAGAGAGATCAGAGATCAGATCAGCTGCTGCTGACGGAGAACACGCAGCTCTTCCGGATCACATGTCCGCCGCTGTGACGGACCGGCGAACAGAGCAAAACACACTAAGAGTTAGACCTAACACACTTAGCTAGTTTATCTACTCTGGAACTAGCTAAACTAGCTAAACTAGTTATACATACATTTATTCTTCATTGTCGGGTCACTTATTACAGGTTCAGCGAGCTGCACGAGACTGACGGGCTGTCAGGAGAGAGAGAGGAAAAGAGAGCACCCGTTTATTGTTCCCATGTTATTATCCAGAGTTCTCTTTTTTTTCATTAACATAAAATAAATCTCACGTACCCCCTGCAGTACTCCAACGTACCCCTAGGGGTCCGCGTACCCCCATTTGAGAACAACTGCTCTAGAGCACCATTGTGTTCTTTGTAACCAGATCTCTCTCAGAGGGGCGTGGGGAGGGGCTCCTTATTTTAATCTAAACTAACAGACAGAGAATCAGCACTTTGGAAACAGGGCTGAAACAGAGGGGATTATGGGTAATGCTGCAATGATCTGTTTGGTGTTTCAGCCAATCAGAGACAGGCTCTGGATATATCTGAGACCTGTGATATATTGAACAGTATGATAGGGAACTTGTAACCTCTTAACATGGAGGTGCTTAATGTTTGGAACGTTGTGAAGTCTTTAGTTTCTCAGCTGCTCTCCGGGCAGATCATGGTTTGAGTTCTTCACCCCACTGAACATTGTGAAACCACGATAATGCAGCTCAGTGATGGAAACAGCTGTGGGCATGAACTGGTTTTTGACTTCCTGTCTGTGCTTTCAACCACTTCGTGCAACTTCAATGCTTAGGTTTTGTATTCTGGATCTCCTTTCCGATAAACATTTCTTTAGTGGCACAAGCAAAACAAAATGAGCTCTGCGATTGGATGTTTCTCTGCAATCTACATCACAGTTGAATTCTCTCTTTTATTTCCTTCTGACTCTTTATAAGAAGATATTTAATGACATAATAGTTTATTTTTTGTACTGATAATTCAACCAGGATAGTTACATGTGTCCATCCTACTCTTTTCAACCCGACAACCTGCAGGAAATGAACAGAAATTGTATTTTACACAACTGAAAACATATCCAAGCCAGCTTAAAAATAGCAATTTTCTTGTACATAATCTGTTTCAGGTAAAGTTTCTGTATTGAAAAGAATACCCTTAGTAAAGTATAATAAGCAAAAACTGTAGAAATATTTTTGTAATACCTGAAAAAGTATTTTGGCCTCCTAATAGCACTCTTCCACTCTGCTTTGGTTTGAAATGTCCAATGCATTGGTGAAAGAAGTACTACAATCTGAATCTTTTGAGTATTCCTAGACTGATACTTTAACCCAGGTGCAGAGCTGGGAAGTATTAGAGTACAAATACTTCGTTACTGTTCTTAAGTACATGTTTCTGGTATCAGTACTTTACTCCACGACTTATTTTTCTGACGACTTTTTACTTTCTATTTCTTACATTTTGAACACAAATACCTGTACTTTCTACTTCTTACATGTTGAACCCAAATACCTGTACTTTCTACTTCTTACATGTTGAACCCAAATACCTGTACTTTCTACTTCTTAGATGTTGAACTCAAATACCTGTACTTTCTACTTCTTACATGTTGAACTCAAATACCTGTACTTTCTACTTCTTACATGTTGAACTCAAATACCTGTACTTTCTACTTCTTACATGTTGAACTCAAATACCTGTACTTTCTACTTCTTAGATGTTGAACTCAAATACCTGTACTTTCTACTTCTTACATGTTGAACCCAAATACCTGTACTTTCTACTTCTTACATGTTGAACCCAAATACCTGTACTTTCTACTTCTTACATGTTGAACTCAAATACCTGTACTTTCTACTTCTTACATGTTGAACACAAATACCTGTACTTTCTACTTCTTACATGTTGAACACAAATACCTGTACTTTCTACTTCTTACATGTTGAACCCAAATACCTGTACTTTCTACTTCTTAGATGTTGAACTCAAATACCTGTACTTTCTACTTCTTACATGTTGAACCCAAATAACTGTACTTTCTACTTCTTACATGTTGTATACAAATACCTGTACTTTCTACTTCTTACATGTTGAACCCAAATACCTGTACTTTCTACTTCTTACATGTTGAAGCCAAATACCTGTACTTTCTACTTCTTACATGTTGTATACAAATACCTGTACTTTCTACTTCTTACATGTTGTATACAAATACCTGTACTTTCTACTTCTTACATGTTGAACTCAAATACCTGTACTTTCTATTTCTTACATGTTGAACTCAAATACTTGTACTTTCTACTTCTTACATGTTGAACCCAAATACCTGTACTTTCTACTTCTTACATGTTGTATACAAATACCTGTACTTTCTACTTCTTACATGTTGAACTCAAATACCTGTACTTTCTACTTCTTACATGTTGAACTCAAATACCTGTACTTTCTACTTCTTACATGTTGAACCCAAATACCTGTACTTTCTACTTCTTACATGTTGAACTCAAATACCTGTACTTTCTACTTCTTACATGTTGAACCCAAATACCTGTACTTTCTACTTCTTACATGTTGAACTCAAATACCTGTACTTTCTACTTCTTACATGTTGAAGCCAAATACCTGTACTTTCTACTTCTTACATGTTGAACTCAAATACCTGTACTTTCTACTTCTTACATTTTGTATACAAATACCTGTACTTTCTACTTCTTACATGTTGTATACAAATACCTGTACTTTCTACTTCTTACATGTTGAACCCAAATACCTGTACTTTCTACTTCTTACATGTTGTATACAAATACCTGTACTTTCTACTTCTTACATGTTGAAGCCAAATACCTGTACTTTCTACTTCTTACATGTTGAACTCAAATACCTGTACTTTCTACTTCTTACATGTTGAACTCAAATACCTGTACTTTCTACTTCTCACATGTTGAACTCAAATACCTGTACTTTCTACTTCTTACATGTTGAACTCAAATACCTGTACTTTCTACTTCTTACATGTTGAACTCAAATACCTGTACTTTCTACTTCTCACATGTTGAACTCAAATACCTGTACTTTCTACTTCTTACATGTTGAACTCAAATACCTGTACTTTCTACTTCTTACATGTTGTATACAAATACCTGTACTTTCTACTTCTTACATGTTGAACCCAAATACCTGTACTTTCTACTTCTTACATGTTGTATACAAATACCTGTACTTTCTACTTCTTACATGTTGAACCCAAATACCTGTACTTTCTACTTCTTACATGTTGAACTCAAATACCTGTACTTTCTACTTCTTACATGTTGAACACAAATACCTGTACTTTCTACTTCTTACATGTTGTATACAAATACCTGTACTTTCTACTTCTTACATGTTGTATACAAATACCTGTACTTTCTACTTCTTACATGTTGAAGCCAAATACCTGTACTTTCTACTTCTTACATGTTGAACTCAAATACCTGTACTTTCTACTTCTTACATGTTGAACCTAAATACCTGTACTTTCTACTTCTTACATGTTGAACTCAAATACCTGTACTTTCTACTTCTTACATGTTGAACTCAAATACCTGTACTTTGTACTTCTTACATGTTGAACACAAATACCTGTACTTTCTACTTCTTACATGTTGAACTCAAATACCTGTACTTTCTACTTCTTACATGTTGAACTCAAATACCTGTACTTTCTACTTCTCACATGTTGAACTCAAATACCTGTACTTTCTACTTCTTACATGTTGAACTCAAATACCTGTACTTTCTACTTCTTACATGTTGAACTCAAATACCTGTACTTTCTACTTCTCACATGTTGAACTCAAATACCTGTACTTTCTACTTCTTACATGTTGAACTCAAATACCTGTACTTTCTACTTCTTACATGTTGAACTCAAATACCTGTACTTTCTACTTCTTACATGTTGAACTCAAATACTTGTACTTTCTACTTCTCACATGTTGAACTCAAATACCTGTACTTTCTACTTCTTACATGTTGAACTCAAATACTTGTACTTTCTACTTCTTACATGTTGAACTCAAATACCTGAACTTTCTACTTCTCACATGTTGAACACAAATACCTGTACTTTCTACTTCTCACATGTTGAACTCAAATACTTGTACTTTCTACTTCTTACATGTTGAACTCAAATACCTGTACTTTCTACTTCTTACATGTTGAACCCAAATACCTGTACTTTCTACTTCTTACATGTTGAACTCAAATACTTGTACTTTCTACTTCTTACATGTTGAACTCAAATACCTGTACTTTCTACTTCTTACATGTTGAACCCAAATACCTGTACTTTCTACTTCTTACATGATGAACTCAAATACTTGTACTTTCTACTTCTTACATGTTGAACTCAAATACCTGTACTTTCTACTTCTCACATGTTGAACTCAAATACTTGTACTTTCTACTTCTCTCATGTTGAACTCAAATACTTGTACTTTCTACTTCTCTCATGTTGAACTCAAATACCTGTACTTTCTACTTCTTACATGTTGAACTCAAATACCTGTACTTTCTACTTCTTACATGTTGTATACAAATACCTGTACTTTCTACTTCTTACATGTTGAACCCAAATACCTGTACTTTCTACTTCTTACATGTTGTATACAAATACCTGTACTTTCTACTTCTTACATGTTGAACCCAAATACCTGTACTTTCTACTTCTTACATGTTGAACTCAAATACCTGTACTTTCTACTTCTTACATGTTGAACACAAATACCTGTACTTTCTACTTCTTACATGTTGTATACAAATACCTGTACTTTCTACTTCTTACATGTTGAACCCAAATACCTGTACTTTCTACTTCTTACATGTTGTATACAAATACCTGTACTTTCTACTTCTTACATGTTGAAGCCAAATACCTGTACTTTCTACTTCTTACATGTTGAACTCAAATACCTGTACTTTCTACTTCTTACATGTTGAACCTAAATACCTGTACTTTCTACTTCTTACATGTTGAACTCAAATACCTGTACTTTCTACTTCTTACATGTTGAACTCAAATACCTGTACTTTGTACTTCTTACATGTTGAACACAAATACCTGTACTTTCTACTTCTTACATGTTGAACTCAAATACCTGTACTTTCTACTTCTTACATGTTGAACTCAAATACCTGTACTTTCTACTTCTCACATGTTGAACTCAAATACCTGTACTTTCTACTTCTTACATGTTGAACTCAAATACCTGTACTTTCTACTTCTTACATGTTGAACTCAAATACCTGTACTTTCTACTTCTCACATGTTGAACTCAAATACCTGTACTTTCTACTTCTTACATGTTGAACTCAAATACCTGTACTTTCTACTTCTTACATGTTGAACTCAAATACCTGTACTTTCTACTTCTTACATGTTGAACTCAAATACTTGTACGTTCTACTTCTCACATGTTGAACTCAAATACCTGTACTTTCTACTTCTTACATGTTGAACTCAAATACTTGTACTTTCTACTTCTTACATGTTGAACTCAAATACCTGAACTTTCTACTTCTCACATGTTGAACACAAATACCTGTACTTTCTACTTCTCACATGTTGAACTCAAATACTTGTACTTTCTACTTCTTACATGTTGAACTCAAATACCTGTACTTTCTACTTCTTACATGTTGAACCCAAATACCTGTACTTTCTACTTCTTACATGTTGAACTCAAATACTTGTACTTTCTACTTCTTACATGTTGAACTCAAATACCTGTACTTTCTACTTCTTACATGTTGAACCCAAATACCTGTACTTTCTACTTCTTACATGTTGAACTCAAATACTTGTACTTTCTACTTCTTACATGTTGAACTCAAATACCTGTACTTTCTACTTCTCACATGTTGAACTCAAATACTTGTACTTTCTACTTCTCTCATGTTGAACTCAAATACTTGTACTTTCTACTTCTCTCATGTTGAACTCAAATACTTGTACTTTCTACTTCTCTCATGTTGAACTCAAATACTTGTACTTTCTACTTCTCTCATGTTGAACTCAAATACCTTTACTTTCTACTTCTCACATGTTGAACTCAAATACTTGTACTTTCTACTTCTCTCATGTTGAACTCAAATACCTGTACTTTCTACTTCTTACATGTTGAACTCAAATACCTGTACTTTCTACTTCTTACATGTTGAACTCAAATACTTGTACTTTCTACTTCTCACATGTTGAACTCAAATACCTGTACTTTCTACTTCTTACATGTTGAACTCAAATACTTGTACTTTCTACTTCTTACATGTTGAACTCAAATACCTGTACTTTCTACTTCTCACATGTTGAACACAAATACCTGTACTTTCTACTTCTTACATGTTGAACTCAAATACCTGTACTTTCTACTTCTCACATGTTGAACTCAAATACTTGTACTTTCTACTTCTTACATGTTGAACTCAAATACCTGTACTTTCTACTTCTCACATGTTGAACTCAAATACTTGTACTTTCTACTTCTCTCATGTTGAACTCAAATACTTGTACTTTCTACTTCTCTCATGTTGAACTCAAATACTTGTACTTTCTACTTCTCTCATGTTGAACTCAAATACTTGTACTTTCTACTTCTTACATGTTGAACTCAAATACCTGTACTTTCTACTTCTCACATGTTGAACTCAAATACTTGTACTTTCTACTTCTCACATGTTGAACTCAAATACCTGTACTTTCTACTTCTTACATGTTGAACACAAATACCTGTACTTTCTACTTCTTACATGTTGAACACAAATACCTGTACTTTCTACTTCTTACATGTTGAACTCAAATACCTGTACTTTCTACTTCTTACATGTTGAACACAAATACCTGTACTTTCTACTTCTTACATGTTGAACTCAAATACCTGTACTTTCTACTTCTTACATGTTGAACTCAAATACTTGTACTTTCTACTTCTCTCATTTTCCAAACAGCTGGTTCCTTTAGTCTGAATGTGTGTTTGATGCGTGATCATTATTCTTTAGAGTCATTGCGTGCCTATTGATTTGAACACGATCCGTGTATCCATCATTTCCTGGTCTTCTCTAAAGAAGAGGGACCAATGGAAACGTTGTCATGTTGCCGTTGTTCAGCATGGAAACATTCATTAGCTAACAATGACATTATTGTTCTATTAATATAAAGGGAGGTCAGGTACTCTTTAAAGCAGCTGCTAGTTATGGGTACTTTTTACTGAAGTACATTTCAAAGCCTCTTTACTTTCACTTGAGTAAAGAAGTTTAGTCAGTACTTCTACTTTCACCAGAGTATTCTTAAACACGAGTATCTGTAATTCTACTTGAGTAAAGGATGTGTGTACTTTTGCCATCTCTGACCTTTGGTGCTTTAAGTATCTTTTGATGCTGATACTTGAGTAACTTTTTGAATGCAGGGCTTTGACTTGTAACAGAGCATTCCTAGGCTGGTATTTCTACATGAACCCAGGTATCTGAATCCTTCTTTTGATCCTGGTTCTCCGTGTGTTCAGGTGGCGATGGTGGAGGTGCAGCTGGAGATGCACTACAACTACCACCCTGCGCTCCTCATAGCCTTCAGCGTGTGCACCACGGTGCTGGTGGCGGTGCATCTGTTCGCCCTGCTCATCAGCACCTGCATCCTGCCCAACGTGGAGGCCGTCAGCAACATCCACAACCTGAACTCCGTCAGCGAGTCTCCGCACGAGCGCATGCACCTCTACATCGAGCTGGCCTGGGGCTTCTCCACCGCGCTGGGCATCCTGCTGTTCCTCGCCGAGGTGGTGCTCCTCTGCTGGATCAAATTCCTGCCCGTAGACTCGTGCCTTTCCAAAAAGACCTGCAACACAGAGAGCTCCACCTCCGCAGCTCCCCCCACTGCTTCGAGCACCGGCTTTCAGGCGGCACTGGCCTCCACCATCATCATGGTGCCGGTGGGCGTGATCTTCGTCGTCTTCACCGTTCACTTCTACCGCTCGCTGGTGCGCCACAAGACGGACCGACACCACGAGGAGATCGAGGAGCTGCACAAGATCAAGGTGCAGCTGGACGGGCACGAGAGAGGCCTGCAGACGGTGTGACGGGCGCCATGTTTACCTCTGAGCCAAAGGAGTGAGTCCTCAAACCCTGAGAGTCAGCATTTTAGCACTTCCTGTTCCCTCTTCTGGAAGTCAATGGGTTTTTTTTATGTGTTTTTGGTAAGGAAATAAGGTCAGATTTTCACATTTTGGTCTTCTACATAAAATACGTCAGTAAATACCTCACTGGTGAATTTAAACACAGCGGTTGCTAACAAGTGTATAAATGAGACGACTTTACGTCATCACGCCCAACATTAGCCCCCTTTAGCTTAGCGGTGGTGACGTGAAGTCATGTGACCGTGCTGTAGTTCCTTTATAGCCCAACGTTAGCCGCCTTTAGCTTAGCGGTGGTGACGTGAAGTCATGTGACCGTGCTGTAGTTCTTTTATAGCCCAACATTAGCTTTTTACTTCAGAAATCATGAATTAATATGTGGAGATTATCCTGCTGAACTAAAAGTGGAAGTATCATAAATGTTTGCCATAGATCTTATTTTGCGCAATAATCCAAAATCCAAATGTAAAATCCCATTGACTTTTTGTGAAAGGAACCAGGGAGATGCTACCTTCAGGGACGGCCTCAAAACGACGTCATCCCTTTAAAGCTCCTCACTCTGCAGCACAATTCATGTCTTACTGCTAATTGATTCTTCCGGTCAGTTGTCTTGTAGAGTTTGCTGTAGGACCTCGTCTGTGTTTCATGTGTCGGTGAAGTTAATGTTAAGGTTTACAGAAAAAAGGGCTACTGTGTTCTGTGTGCCATATTTGTGCAATGTCTGTTTTTATTGTTGTGTTTGGTGACGACTGGAATCAGTTCCCCGTCAAATCAAATGCAACAATATCAATATTGCGACAATATCTTAGGGATAAAAATGTATGCTTTCACTATAGTATGATGACAAATCTTCAGTAATGTGGATTTATGATTATGTCGATAAAGACCAATAAGTAAAACAGTCTGATACATTCAGAAGTGTTTCTATTTTACTGTACGGCAACACTTCAAACCAGAAAAAGACACTTTTTATTGATTACATTTCGATGTATTGCCTGAACTTAGTTTTAGTTTTGTAAAATACCAATCACATGTCCTACACACACTTTACTATCAAAGACCTGCCATCACCAGATTCAAAGTGAAATGCCATAAATAACTTTACTTTAGGTCAAAATATATCTTAAAGACTGTGATCTCTTTACTCTAGTCTCAGTTATATTCCATGCCAATGTTACATGGATTTAATAGGAGATTAAAGAAACATGGATTTATTAATCTCGTTAAAAACTGGATTCAGATTTGATCAAATGTTCTCAAACACCAACTCTGAATTAAACCTGAGCTTTTTAACTGTAAAGTCAAGCATTACACTGCAGGATCTTAATGTGTGACGTCTTTAAAAATATGTTGCATGTCTTGTAAAACTGTCAGGAGGTTAGCATTACTCTTTTCTATGTCCAAAATCTCCAAAAAGCCTCAACGTTTCGTGATTTTCCTCCTTCAAAAAGCTTGGTATTGTCTTTTACAAAGACCTCTGCAAGCTGCTGCTGAGATGTGAAACTATGAATGTGTGTTTCTGTCAGAATATAGTTCTGCCTTAAAGAAATATTGCCTTTTATGAGCTTCTGCAAAAGGTCATGATGACACGAGCTGATGAATGTAGTGTCAAATGTTACAGAGTCCATGTCGGCACGATCTCCACTTTTGATATCAAACATCAGAAAGAAACGACAAACAGAAATGGTTACTGCGGAGAAAAACAAACTGTTATCACATTCCAAATAAGATGCCTGACCAAAGTGCTTCCTGTTTGAGATGAAGTGCACTTGTAGTGATGTTGAGGGTTTTATCAGCTTCTGGATGAATCCTGCAGGCCACTGAGTGCCTGCAACACCCTTTCAAAAATAAAATACAAATATTAAAGTTCTCATTGTCTCTTGAATTTTCAACATACTGTACCGTGACTTTTTCACTTTTTTCAACATACTATATGTTATATGTGACTTTTTGTTGACCTACCATACTATTATTTTTTCTTATCAGTTTTTCTATACTATACTATGACTTTTTTCTAACATACTATGACTTTTATTTGTACTTGTTTAGGAAACACTATACTGTGACTTTTTGGACATACTGTTATATGACTTTAAAGAAAACATTTGACTTAGCACAATATATGATTTCGAAATCCTACATTATGACTGAAACCAAAAATGTAGAAGTATGAAAATGAACATGTTATGTCTTGAAATAAAGGTGGATTTTACCATAGGATTTGTTTTATACTTCAGTGTTGGATTTATTTATACATAAAGTATTGCCGTAGTCTTTCATTCAAACTAGTATCTATAAAACCGGCATTTAGTCATTCACCTGATGATGGTGTTCAGGTGATTGTCCATCATCTCCCTTAAAACACAGACAACCAGATGTGATGAGGGGTAAATGGTGAATTAGCAAAGCATTGTATTACCTTATTACACGGCTTAGTCGAATACTCGATTCTGATTGGTCAATTTAGACATTCCAGAGAGGTCTTGCTATTTATTCGCTAGATATGGATCATCGCAATATGTGCAGTTATATCAATCCGCGGAAAGAAGTCCGGTCAATTAATGTACGCAGTGACCAAATACACGTGTTTCCTGCTTCAGAAAACACCATGGAAATGTTTAGTTTTTAATAATTGTAGAGAACACAAACTTTGGAAGTCATGATGGCTAAACGGTCCCCAGTTAAGACAACACAAAGAGCAGAGAGAAGGAATGAAGACAGAAGAAGACAGGAAGAGAGCCCTAAAGGTAACACGGGGTGGGCTCTGGTCGTGTTTAAAGACTGGCTAATGGAGAAGAAAATGTGAACAGACTTTTACATTTAGAGAAAACCTCCATCAGTGCTGCAGTCATTTAAGTTCCAGCCTTTGGCGATCAGTGAAACGGACTACTTTTCTTAGCGGAAGCAAAACGGTTATTATTAAATTATTTTGAATCAATATTGTGATTCAAGTAATTATCGGGATAATGGACAGCTAGCTGGTCATAATAAAAGAAGATCAGGATCCGTGCTCAGCCTGACCACAAAAAGCATATTTAACTCAATAATATCTTACAATAGATTAAATAGTTTAGAAATCACAACTTTCCTAGTTAGAGTCCAAGTACATGTTTTAAATGTCTAATTCTGTTCAAATTAAAGTTCAAAACTCCAACATATTGAGGTTACTTAATAATGAGAATGAAAAGCAGCCTATCATCTCATTTGAGAAGCTAAACATTACTGTTAAACGCCTGAACTGTTGTAACAACATCCATCTGCTACTTAGTAATTATTTATCTAATATATCATTCCAATAGCTTGATATCGACTCTTATTTCACTACTTCACTTTTTTAAAACAATTTTTCTTTTTGTATTTACTTTTTAATATTTACTTGCACTATATTTTTCTGTATTATTGTGTTGCACTGTTGGAGAAGCCTGTGACCTAAGATTTCCATCGACATAACTACTCTGTAGCTATGTTCGTATAACAAATAAAGAACCTTGAACCTATTGCATTTTTTTGCTTGATTAACCGCTCAATTCATTATTAATCAAAGTTGGCGTAATAAAAAGGAACAGCAACATGGTGATCATGAGGATCCTGCTCACGTTGTGTGTGTTTTCCTATTCTTTATTATTGGCCGCCTGCTTACTTCAATCGCATTTACTGAAGAAATCAGCTGATTCTAAACTTTTGAAGGGAATGTTTTCCCTATTTTGGAACAATCCTTTTCTGCATGGCTTATTCTGCCAATTTTGCTATTACAATTTCACACAAATGTGTAATAGGATAATATCATGAGTTTAAGTCATTTTGACCAGAAATGGATGTAAGCTTCTCGGCTTCAAAAACAAGATTGTAATTCTAGTTATTCTGTATAGAAGAAAAACATTTATCCCTAACATGTAATGGTTCTGTATCCCAGAATCAGAACCACAGAGACGTATACTGTCTGCATGGAAATATACCAATAGTTGTAAATGGAGAAATATGTTTTGTGTCTATTTTTATTTATTTTCTCAGCATGTGGTCACAGAGCAGCACCTTGACTCGTGCCCCTGGTCACAGAGCAGCACCTTGACTCGTGCCCCTGGTCACCTCCCGCTGCACCAACAGGCTCCACCTCCAGCTAATCAGGATCAGCGGCCTGAAGGAGACGCAGAGAGAGAGAGTCTGGAGCTCTGACCCAGACATCAAACTGCAGAAACGCTGAACCTCGTACACTACAGGAGGCCGGGACCGCCAGAGAGGGACAACAAAAGGAACCAGTTTCAAACAAAGAAGGGGACTAGACAACAAAACTCCCTCCTCCAGCTTCTTCAGCATCTTGATTCTCCATCCTGTGAACTCTGGGCCTCTTCACGTCTTCTGCAGAAACAACAGCACTAAAAGGGAAGAGGAGAAAGACGAGAGGACGTCAGGAGGTTTTATTGAGAGGTAAGAGATGCAGGTGAACGTGGAGAGAGGCTTAAATCCTGCAGCCAGGCCTCTGCTCTGCTGGAGCTTTAGACAAAGCCTCTTACTGCCCTCCGGCCTCTGCCAGCTCTAAAGCAGCCATTATTCTCCCTGAGAGGAAGTACAGTCGGCTGCAGTGTGTGTGTGTGTGTGTGTGTGTGTGTGTGTGTGTGTGTGTGTGTGTGTGTGTGTGTGTGTGTGTGTGTGTGTGTGTGTGTGTTTGATGTGTTACGTTTGAAAGGTTTCTGTACTTCCCAATCAGATCCAGTAGAGATGACTTCGTGTTGGATGAGACTATAGTTCAAAGCGTCTCTTTGACGACAGATTCAATTAGATGCAAGAAGCAGATAGATATGACAGAAAAGAAGGAGATGAATACAAGTGTTGCATTAAACCAACAGTAGACACACACAAGTGAGCAATATTCACATGGAGATAAACTCTAGAGTCTAGAGTTTATCTCCATGTGAATATTGCTCACTTGAGTTGAAGCTCGACTTGAGTTGTTTTGGTGAGGCTCTAGACTCTAGACTCGAGCCTCACCAAAACAACTCAAGTAGAGCTTCAACTCAATGAAATAGATCCAAACCTTCCGGAGCCCAAGGTGACATCTTCAAATGTCTTGTTTTCTTCAAATTAAAGTTACATTACTTATGAGAATTAAAAGAAGCAAATCCTCGAGTCTAATTTGAAAAGTTGAAAACTGATATTTTGCTCGGTCCAATCACTAGCTATTAGCGTAGCTTTATCTGACATCTTCTCAGACATGAGACACAATCTAAAAACTCCAGAAAAAGGGATTCCACAAAGGAAAGGTTTGATATGAGGCTGTGAAACTGCTGTTATTAAGATCAACAATAGACTTTAAAGACACACCGTAGAAGCTGAGGTTGTCTGTTACATCAATATGTGCGCTTAAAACGTCTTAAAGTTGCACAGTTAAATCAGTGATATGAAATGCTGATATAATGAAGCTTGCATTGTGACACACTTCCTGGTTCAGCCTCACTGTGCTGCAGCTCAGAAACATGTGAATCAGAAACAAACAAAGCAGCGCTTCAGTCATACTGCTTTCTCTCCTGAGCTGCAGTACGTAATACTTGACTAATGCAGGTCATTGTTAGCATTCATTTTAAAAGACATGTCTGCACTCGCTAGTAGATGAACGTCTGACATACTTAACCTTTTACTTGAACAAAACCTGAGGAGTTTTGTTCCAGGAACAGGGCGAATAGATTCTATGTGTGGCCCGCAGTGAACTCTGCGTTCAGCCTCTTTGCTATCTAACACTCTAGCATGACACACTTTTCAAATAAGCTCTTATTATTCAATTGATTTAGATAACTCACATATCTGAGAGAAGTTAGGGACCTTAAAACAAATAGGTCCCTTTTGAGTTGTAAGCCACTTTATTTCTATAATTTCTATAAAGATTGTGTTGCAGGAATAGACAGATAAAATGGTTACAATACGATTAATAGCAAGTTATCCATATAGCTATAAAACTACAGGAGGAATAAGGGAAGAACAGTTGCCTTGACACAGAACACACGTCTAAAAATTGTGAATACGGGACAAACTTACAGAAATCTTGAAACCAAAACATTTCTAAATAGACGAATCCAGCATGTCTGCATTCATAATAAGAATAATGTATCTCAGAATAGATCCATTTGAACCTTTAAATGTTTCCCCTCTGCATTACCAGTGTATTTATATTATAAAGTAAAGAGACGCGTGTGTGTGTGTGTGTGTGTGTGTGTGTGTGTGTGTGTGTGTGTGTGTGTGTGTGTGTGTGTGTGTGGTGTGTGTGTGTGTGTGTGTGTGTGTGTGTGTGTGTGTGTGTGTGTGTGTGTGTGTGTGTGTGTGTGTGTGTTATTTTCTGCAGAGACTGATCCACCAGCGCTCACGTAAGACATGGAAACATTACATTTCCTCGGTCAGAGATGAAAACTTCACACCTTTGTGTGCCTCTGAATCTCTGCCATGTGAGTCTCACACACACACACACACACACACACACACACACACACACACACACACACACACACACACACACACACAGTACACATGCTTGTTAGCATTATAGGCCACACACACAGATTAGCAGCTGATTAGCGAGATTGCTGTTGGCCGTTACATACAAATCTCTGAGGAGGAGGTCCTGAGGTCTCATGAGGTTTAATGAACTGCTGCAAAATGTGAGCTGTGTTGGAAAAAATACTCAGATATTTAATTTAGGTAAAACTTGTGTATAAATACTCTGTTACAAGTACAATTCCTGCATTAAAATGTGCATTAGCATCACAATATCCCTAAGTAAACATATTTAGTATGCAGAATAGCACATTACAGAATCAAATATATAACATTATTGGATAATATTTATTGAATGCGCTAATGTGTTTATTGCTTTAACGTTGCTGCTGTAAAGGCAATTTCTTTTCTGTAGCAACAAGGCAATTCAGCAACGTTACACAACAGTTTAAAAGCAATGAGACATGATGCAAAAGTTAACATTTATTCATGAAATACGTGCACACATAAGCACTTTTAATTCAAAGGTTTTTAGCAGGGACTTCAAGAATGCCAATATTTTTTGAAATAAAAATGCTTTTCTGTCCTTTTTTTCTCAGAAAATTGTAAGTAAAATGTAAAACTGGAATTGTTTTTTTCAACCAATCATACACCAATGCTGGACCAAACTGACAGGTGTAGGATTACCTCCATCAGAAGCAATATGTCGCTTCTTTTGTAAAAAAAAAAGTCTATTCACAATCTTAAAAGATAAGAATCTATATATTATTTTTCCGATTTACGTCGAGTGCAAATTGATAGCAAATCCTAAACTGCATGCCGAACAATTGAGTTTGTAGAGGGTTTTATATTCAGTGTAAGCTGGTCGATACGACTGAGTTTGGGTCAGGAGACAGATTGGCACCCTGTGGTTCTGGATAAAAGAACTCAGATTAAGTCCTGGCCTCAGATCAGCCCTTTGTGTCTGCTGTGTGGATGAACTGTAACCTCCTCAGGCTCCTCACACCTGCTCCAGATTAACACAAGGATCTGCTCTTTACATCTGAAATATGTCCTTTTGATTTGTCAGTGTGGCACATACACTTACATGTTAATCTACTTACTTACTGCCCCACTAATGGGTCATATACACTTATCCCCCTCCCTGTTTGCCGCCTCTGTCATTTGTTATCTTCATCATTCATACTCTCTTTTTTTGAAGTCACTAAAGCTATGTTGCCAACTAATTCCTGTAAGAAATAAGCAAGGGAAAAGGTCATCTCAGTTTCCTTCAGTCAATTTATTTAGAATTGTTTTAATATTTCATTCAATTTGATTTCATTACAGCTCAAAATCATACCGGTTCTTCATGTTGCTAATACAAATGGACTGTCTGTAACAAAGTTATTAAACAGTAATGCTTCTTCTTTTTGCTATTAAATGTTACTTTTACTTTCATATATTAGTTTAAAGCAGCAAAATGTGACCGTATTAACATCTAAAATGCTTTCCTTCACTTTGCTTTACACAGTAAACTCCATGCAGCTCTGCACCCTCGTCACTGTTAGCGAGAGTAACAAAGCAGCAGGGAGAAAATGACTCAGCAGTCATAACTGTTATAACTATGGCTCGCACTTAAGGTGAAGGGATTATCCTGAGGAATCTGAGTAAGCCTTTAACCCCCCCCCCCCTCCCTCACTGTACTCCAGCTGAACCACATGCTGATTATCTCCGACCCCGCTGCGTCTTCTTATGACGTCATTCTGAAGGACGAACCGGAAATTAGCTTTGCTTTGGTTCCCTTGACAGAAAGCGAATGGGATTTGTCCATTGGAATTTAGTTTTTAGCAGAATATAAAATCTGGGGCAAACATTATAATACTTACACGTGTTGTTCATCAGGATAATCTCCACATATTAACACTGCTTTATGATTTTTAAATTAAATGGCTAACGTTATAACGGCTATAAAGGAACTACAGCACGGTCACATGACTTCACATCACCACCGCTAAGCTAAAGGAGGCTAATGCTGGGCTATAAAGGAACTACAGCACGGTCACATGACTTCACGTCACCACCGCTAAGCTAAAGGAGGCTAATGTTGGGCTATAAAGGAACTACAGCACAGTCACATGACTTCACATCACCACCGCTAAGCTAAAGGAGGCTAATGTTGGGCTATAAAGGAACTACAGCACGGTCACATGACTTCACGTCACCACCGCTAAGCTAAAGGAGGCTAATGTTGGGCTATAAAGGAACTACAGCACGGTCACATGACTTCACGTCACCACCGCTTGATTGATTGATTGAAAAGTGTATTAACAGCTTGTATATTGGGTACAGTACAGTACAGCTCAAAACATACAATTGTTAAGGGGATGCAGACCAGAGAAAGACTTTCGTCTTGTTTACATCAGGGTCCCCCATTTCCAATTCATCATGTCATATAAGACATATTTGACATACAGATGGCTTATTTACAATTTACATACAGGTGGTTTTTTACATACAGATTGCTTATTTACAATTTTCATTTTAGATTTCGTTCTAATACATCCTAACCGGACATTTAAGACATACCAAGTCTACAGATATACAGTTAGTAACAGAGTCTAAAATGCGAGTATATACATAGATGGGGGGGGGGGAAGCTGTCCATTGAACGACAGGTTGAGATTTGTACCATTACCGGGGCCAGTTTTGCAATGCTCTCCCCCGAAGGTGCTCTTTAAGAGAGGTTTTGAAGGTAAGTATAGTTTTACTTTCCTTTACAGTTGTGGGAAGAGCGTTCCACCTTGATGTGGCATAATTGCGAAACGTGTATTCCCCCTTTTTTGTGCCAAATCTGGGTTTCACATGATTTGTGGAGCTCCCTCTGGTGTTATGATCATGGTATTCCTTGACCTTTGGGAAGAATTTTGACATGTACATGGGTACCATAGAGGTGTAGTGGATCTTGTAGACCAGGCCCATTGCAAGTAGCTGTACTCTGTCGTCTACTCTAAGCCATCCTAGGTTGTCAAAGTGGGCAGAGGTGAGGTGGGTTCTAGATGAAAGGTCAAGCAGTAGTCTGACCAGTTTATTTTGCGATGTTTGAAGTTTTATTTTTAGCGCCTTGGAGGTGCTATGGTACCATGACGTGCAAGCATAGTCATAGTACCCTTGAATGAGTGCTCCTGCCAGAGTCTTCAGGGTGTTTTTGTTTACCAGAGAGGAGATCCGGTATAGGAATCTAGTTCTTTGATTGACTTTTTTTATTACATTGGATGCCATTTTGTCACAGGAGAGGTTTGCCTCAAGAATAGATCCTAGGTATGTAATTTCCTTCTTACTTGTGACAATAATGTCGCCCACTGCAACTGAGAAGTCGTCGGATTTGCTGAGATTATGTTTCGAACGGAAGAGAATGGACTCTGTTTTACCCAGGTGTAATGATAATTTATTATCGGCGAGCCAGGTGCAGATTCTGCCGAGCTCGGAGCTGAGGGTTTTTTCGACCTGCAATCTGCTCCTGTCAGAGACCAGCAGGGCTGAGTCGTCCGCGAACAGGAACAAGTTGCAGTCACATGCTGATGACATGCTGCGGCTCGTGTACTAACCAGAGTTAGGAAAAGGGACCACATTACTCCTGTTCTGGCTGCCTTACACTGGCTCCCTATAGAACACAGGATAGAATTTAAAATTCTTCTTCTCGCCTACAAAGCCCTTAATGGGCAGGCGCCATCTTACCTTAAAGAACTCATTATACCCTACTGTCCTACTAGGGCATTGCGTTCCAAGAATGCAGGGTTGTTGGTTGTTCCTAGAGTCTCTAAAAGTACAATGGGAGCCAGAGCCTTTTCTTATCAAGCTCCACATTTGTGGAATCAGCTTCCAGTTTGTGTTCGGGCGGCAGACACCCTATCCGTTTTTAAGAGTGCGCTTAAGACCTTCCTTTTTGATAAAGCTTATAGTTAGGGCTGATTAGATCCAGCCCCTAGTTTTGCTGATATAGGCTTAGTTTGTCGGGGGACATCTTACTTCTTCCTTCTCTCTGTCTATACCTGTGTACTCTCATGTTCCGATTAACCCAGCTTCCCCAAATGTCTTTCTTTTTGGTGTCTATATACGCCGGGATCCGGAGTCATGGATGATCCTGCGCTCCTCTGTCCTGGATCGCGAGCCCTGGATCTTGAGTCGTGGCTGTGGTCCTGGATCATAGGTCCTGGATGGATATCCTCGTGGATTCATCTTCCTATTAAACACACATGCATTTCCAAACATTTGGACTACCTATGTTGCAAATGTATTATCTTTTCAATTTACACACGGCATCTATTGCACGTCTGTCCGTCCTGGGAGAGGGATCCCTCCTCTGTTGCTCTCCCTGAGGTTTCTCCCATGTTCCCTTTAAACTGTGGGTTTTCTCCGGAAGTTTTTCCTTGTACGATGTGAGGGTCTAAGGACAGAGGGTGTCGTATTGTCATACTGATATTTTGTACAAACTGTAAAGTCCACTGAGACAAATGTAACATTTGTGATATTGGGCTATATAAATAAACATTGATTGATTGATTGATTGATTGACATGTCATTTACATAAATTAGGAACAGTAATGGACCTAATATGCTTCCTTGTGGAACACCACAGCTCACTGGGAGGGGGGGGGACAGAGTACCGTTTACCTCCACCATCTGTTCTCTCCCCTCCAGGTAGCATTGCATCCAGCTCACCGATAGTTTATCAAAACCAATTGCTTTTAGCTTGTCAATCAGAATGGGGTGATTGACAGTGTCGAAAGCCTTTTGTAGGTCCAGCATCACCATGCCGCAGTACTTGCCCTCGTCCACCTCTTGTTTGATGTGGTCGCTCAAATAAAGAAGGCATGTGTCAGTGGAGTGGGATGTTCTAAAGCCAGATTGAAATTCATAGATTAGTTTCTTTTCCGCGAGGTACTTTTCGACCTGTTCATATACTATTTTTTCCATGACTTTCGAGATGGAGGTAAGTATAGAAACAGGGCGGTAGTTGCCTGGGTCCAATTTGCTGCCCTTTTTGTGCAGGGGGGTTACTCTTGCAATTTTGAAGTCTTTGGGTACTTTTCCCTGTTTTATGGAGAGGTTAATTATGTGAGCTATGACTGGTGAGATGGCGGTTGCTGTGTCTCTGAGGAATTTGGAGGGGATATTGTCGTGGCCAGTGGCCTTGTTAGGTTGGAGGGCGCTCAGTTTAATGAGTACCTCTGCTGTTGTTACCCTTGCTAGACTGAAATCATCTTTGCGTACCCCTAGGTTTTTGTAGTAGGTCATGATGTGATCTACTCCAAAAAGCCCTGAGTGGGAGGGTAATTTATTTACAAGAGTTGTGGCTATGTTTGTGAAAAAAATGTTCAAGTACTTAGCCACATCCAGTTTGTCTGTGATGAGCCTGTTATCTGTCTTTATGTTTAAGTTAGAAAATCTCGTTTTGAGTTTTTTACTGCAGCCAAGCTGGTTATTGAGTAATTTCCAAAGTTCACGGGGTTTATTTTTGTTTTCCTCAGTTTTGACATTGATGAAATTCTTTTTGGCAGTTTTGATCATGGAGCTTACGTCATTTCTTAGTCTGTTTCTTTCAATTTTGAGTTCAGTCACGTGGGCCTGGAGTTCACTGCTCGTGCTTTTGGAAAGCATTGACTGACTTTTATGAAACTCAGAGCATTTTTTGTCTCTGGTTTTCATGGCGGTCAGTATGCCGGAGTGCATCCACGGCTCAGCGCGATTTTTTACCCTGGTTGTTCTTAGGGGGGCCAAATCATTGAGTATTGCAGATAATTTGTTTTTGAAACCAAGCCATGTTTCTTCAACTTGTGTACCACTGAGCTCATCTGACCAGTCCAGGCTCTCCAGTTCTAGGTTAAAGGCCTCGCTAGAGTAGTTTTTGAGGTCTCTAGATATGACTGTTTTGTGACAGCCGGCCCTTTGTTTTAGCTTTTTGCGGGTACAGAATATCATATAATGATCACTTAACCCGCATGCTATAACCCCTTTACTGGAGATCCTGGGCTAAGCTAAAGGCGGCTAATGTTGGGTTATAAAGGAACTACAGCACGGTCACATGACTTCACGTCACCACCGCTAAGCTAAAGGTGGCTAATGTTGGGCTATAAAGGAATTACAGCACGGTCACATGACTTCACGTCAGCACCGCTAAGCTAAAGGTGGCTAATGTTGGGCTATAAAGGAACTACAGCACGGTCACATGACTTCACGTCACCACCGCTAAGCTAAAGGAGGCTAATGTTGGGCTATAACGGAACTACAGCACGGTCACATGACTTCACGTCAGCACCGCTAAGCTAAAGGTGGCTAACGTTGGGCTATAAAGGAACTACAGCACGGTCACATGACTTCACGTCACCACCGCTAAGCTAAAGGCGGCTAATGTTGGGCTATAAAGGAACTACAGCACGGTCACATGACTTCACGTCACCACTGCTAAGCTAAAGGCGGCTAATGTTGGGCTATAAAGGAACTACAGCACGGTCACATGACTTCACGTCACCACCGCTAAGCTAAAGGCGGCTAATGTTGGGCTATAAAGGAACAACAGCACGGTCACATGACTTCACGTCAGCACCGCTAAGCTAAAGGTGGCTAATGTTGGGCTATAAAGGAACTACAGCACGTTCTCATAAATCCACGTCACCACCGGACGTCAGAACAAAGTCTCTTCAGCTTGTGTTAACCACAGACCTTGTTTCAGTCTCCAAACCACAAACATGTTAAAAAAAACATTGACTACCAGATGAGGGAACAGGAAATGCTAAATATGTATCTCATTTATGGGCTTTAGGGCTCATTCCTGCAGCTTTATGTTATTCTAATATGAATTTTTATAGGTGGTGGGTCCACTTTTCTGGATATGTTTGGTATATTGTACTGTATCTTAGATACATATGCCTCATACAGTTCCAGTGTACCAGTGTTTGTGAGAATTTCAACAACAGTTCAATACCAAGCATTTTTCTTCCAGTTATACACGTATAGATTATATTATATAGATTTGTTCTTTCAGTCTTCTGATACCTGTAACTTGTCTTCTCTGCAGAGCCCTCACATGGTGACTTCTGATGTCCTGCTATCCACCTGAGGCTGAAACATGGTCATTCTGCAACAGGTTGGTCATATTGGGTAGAAGCAGACTGTATATAGTGATCAGTACCTGATTTCAGTACATAACGAGTACACATTATGCTCATTTTCAGGTGTATATCAGTATGTAGTGTCTCTACTTTAAAGAGTCCTCTCCTGCTGATGTTCAGGTGTATATCAGTATGTAGTGTCTCTACTTTAAAGAGTCCTCTCCTGCTGATGTTCAGGTGTATATCAGTATGTAGTGTCTCTACTTTAAAGAGTCCTCTCCTGCTGATGTTCAGGTGTATATCAGTATGTAGTGTCTCTACTTTAAAGAATCCTCTCCTGCTGATGTTCAGGTGTATATCAGTATATAGTGTCTCTACTTTAAAGAGTCCTCTCCTGCTGATGTTCAGGTGTATATCAGTATGTAGTGTCTCTACTTTGAAGAGTCCTCACCTGCTGATGTTCAGGTGTATATCAGTATGTAGTGTCTCTACTTTAAAGAGTCCTCTCCTGCTGATGTTCAGGTGTATATCAGTATGTAGTGTCTCTACTTTAAAGAGTCCTCTCCTGCTGATGTTCAGGTGTATATCAGTATGTAGTGTCTCTGCTTTAAAGAGTCCTCTCCTGCTGATGTTCAGGTGTATATCAGTATGTAGTGTCTCTGCTTTAAAGAGTCCTCTCCTGCTGATGTTCAGGTGTATATCAGTATATAGTGTCTCTACTTTAAAGAGTCCTCTCCTGCAGATGTTCAGGTGTATATCAGTATGTAGTGTCTCTACTTTAAAGAGTCCTCTCCTGCTGATGTTCAGGTGTATATCAGTATGTAGTGTCTCTACTTTAAAGAGTCCTCTCCTGCTGATGTTCAGGTGTATATCAGTATGTAGTGTCTCTGCTTTAAAGAGTCCTTTCCTGCTGATGTTCAGGTGTATATCAGTATGTAGTGTCTCTACTTTAAAGAGTCCTCTCCTGCTGATGTTCAGGTGTATATCAGTATATAGTGTCTCTACTTTAAAGAGTCCTCTCCTGCAGATGTTCAGGTGTATATCAGTATATATGTCTCTACTTTAAAGAGTCCTCTCCTGCTGATGTTCAGGTGTATATCAGTATGTAGTGTCTCTACTTTAAAGAGTCCTCTCCTGCTGATGTTCAGGTGTATATCAGTATATAGTGTCTCTACTTTAAAGAGTCCTCTCCTGCAGATGTTCAGGTGTATATCAGTATATATGTCTCTACTTTAAAGAGTCCTCTCCTGCTGATGTTCAGGTGTATATCAGTATGTAGTGTCTCTACTTTAAAGAGTCCTCTCCTGCTGATGTTCAGGTGTATATCAGTATGTAGTGTCTCTATTTTAAAGAGTCCTCTCCTGCTGATGTTCAGGTGTATATCAGTATGTAGTGTCTCTACTTTAAAGAGTCCTCTCCTGCTGATGTTCAGGTGTATATCAGTATGTAGTGTCTCTACTTTAAAGAGTCCTCTCCTGCTGATGTTCAGGTGTATATCAGTATGTAGTGTCTCTACTTTAAAGAGTCCTCTCCGGCTGATGTTCAGGTGTATATCAGTATGTAGTGTCTCTACTTTAAAGAGTCCTCTCCTGCTGATGTTCAGGTGCATATCAGTATGTAGTGTCTCTACTTTAAAGAGTCCTCTCCTGCTGATGTTCAGGTGTATATCAGTATGTAGTGTCTCTACTTTAAAGAGTCCTCTCCTGCTGATGTTCAGGTGTATATCAGTATGTAGTGTCTCTACTTTAAAGAGTCCTCTCCTGCTGTTGTTCAGGTGTATATCAGTATGTAGTGTCTCTATTTTAAAGAGTCCTCTCTTGCTGATGTTCAGGTGTATATCAGTATGTAGTGTCTCTACTTTAAAGAGTCCTCTCCTGCTGATGTTCAGGTGTATCAGTATGTAGTGTCTCTACTTTAAAGAGTCCTCTCCTGCTGATGTTCAGGTGTATATCAGTATGTAGTGTCTCTACTTTAAAGAGTCCTCTCCTGCTGATGTTCAGGTGTATATCAGTATGTAGTGTCTCTGCTTTAAAGAGTCCTCTCCTGCTGATGTTCAGGTGTATATCAGTATGTAGTGTCTCTACTTTAAAGAGTCCTCTCCTGCTGATGTTCAGGTGTATATCAGTATGTAGTGTCTCTACTTTAAAGAGTCCTCTCCTGCTGATGTTCAGGTGTATATCAGTATGTAGTGTCTCTACTTTAAAGAGTCCTCTCCTGCTGATGTTCAGGTGTATATCAGTATGTAGTGTCTCTGCTTTAAAGAGTCCTTTCCTGCTGATGTTCAGGTGTATATCAGTATGTAGTGTCTCTGCTTTAAAGAGTCCTCTCCTGCTGATGTTCAGGTGTATATCAGTATATAGTGTCTCTACTTTAAAGAGTCCTCTCCTGCAGATGTTCAGGTGTATATCAGTATGTAGTGTCTCTACTTTAAAGAGTCCTCTCCTGCTGATGTTCAGGTGTATATCAGTATGTAGTGTCTCTACTTTAAAGAGTCCTCTCCTGCTGATGTTCAGGTGTATATCAGTATGTAGTGTCTCTGCTTTAAAGAGTCCTTTCCTGCTGATGTTCAGGTGTATATCAGTATGTAGTGTCTCTGCTTTAAAGAGTCCTCTCCTGCTGATGTTCAGGTGTATATCAGTATATAGTGTCTCTACTTTAAAGAGTCCTCTCCTGCAGATGTTCAGGTGTATATCAGTATATATGTCTCTACTTTAAAGAGTCCTCTCCTGCTGATGTTCAGGTGTATATCAGTATGTAGTGTCTCTACTTTAAAGAGTCCTCTCCTGCTGATGTTCAGGTGTATATCAGTATATAGTGTCTCTACTTTAAAGAGTCCTCTCCTGCAGATGTTCAGGTGTATATCAGTATATATGTCTCTACTTTAAAGAGTCCTCTCCTGCTGATGTTCAGGTGTATATCAGTATGTAGTGTCTCTACTTTAAAGAGTCCTCTCCTGCTGATGTTCAGGTGTATATCAGTATGTAGTGTCTCTATTTTAAAGAGTCCTCTCCTGCTGATGTTCAGGTGTATATCAGTATGTAGTGTCTCTACTTTAAAGAGTCCTCTCCTGCTGATGTTCAGGTGTATATCAGTATGTAGTGTCTCTACTTTAAAGAGTCCTCTCCTGCTGATGTTCAGGTGTATATCAGTATGTAGTGTCTCTACTTTAAAGAGTCCTCTCCGGCTGATGTTCAGGTGTATATCAGTATGTAGTGTCTCTACTTTAAAGAGTCCTCTCCTGCTGATGTTCAGGTGCATATCAGTATGTAGTGTCTCTACTTTAAAGAGTCCTCTCCTGCTGATGTTCAGGTGTATATCAGTATGTAGTGTCTCTACTTTAAAGAGTCCTCTCCTGCTGATGTTCAGGTGTATATCAGTATGTAGTGTCTCTACTTTAAAGAGTCCTCTCCTGCTGATGTTCAGGTGTATATCAGTATGTAGTGTCTCTGCTTTAAAGAGTCCTCTCCTGCTGATGTTCAGGTGTATATCAGTATGTAGTGTCTCTACTTTAAAGAGTCCTCTCCTGCTGATGTTCAGGTGTATATCAGTATGTAGTGTCTCTACTTTAAAGAGTCCTCTCCTGCTGATGTTCAGGTGTATATCAGTATGTAGTGTCTCTACTTTAAAGAGTCCTCTCCTGCTGATGTTCAGGTGTATATCAGTATGTAGTGTCTCTGCTTTAAAGAGTCCTTTCCTGCTGATGTTCAGGTGTATATCAGTATGTAGTGTCTCTGCTTTAAAGAGTCCTCTCCTGCTGATGTTCAGGTGTATATCAGTATATAGTGTCTCTACTTTAAAGAGTCCTCTCCTGCAGATGTTCAGGTGTATATCAGTATGTAGTGTCTCTACTTTAAAGAGTCCTCTCCTGCTGATGTTCAGGTGTATATCAGTATGTAGTGTCTCTACTTTAAAGAGTCCTCTCCTGCTGATGTTCAGGTGTATATCAGTATGTAGTGTCTCTGCTTTAAAGAGTCCTTTCCTGCTGATGTTCAGGTGTATATCAGTATGTAGTGTCTCTGCTTTAAAGAGTCCTCTCCTGCTGATGTTCAGGTGTATATCAGTATATAGTGTCTCTACTTTAAAGAGTCCTCTCCTGCAGATGTTCAGGTGTATATCAGTATATATGTCTCTACTTTAAAGAGTCCTCTCCTGCTGATGTTCAGGTGTATATCAGTATGTAGTGTCTCTACTTTAAAGAGTCCTCTCCTGCTGATGTTCAGGTGTATATCAGTATATAGTGTCTCTACTTTAAAGAGTCCTCTCCTGCAGATGTTCAGGTGTATATCAGTATATATGTCTCTACTTTAAAGAGTCCTCTCCTGCTGATGTTCAGGTGTATATCAGTATGTAGTGTCTCTACTTTAAAGAGTCCTCTCCTGCTGATGTTCAGGTGTATATCAGTATGTAGTGTCTCTATTTTAAAGAGTCCTCTCCTGCTGATGTTCAGGTGTATATCAGTATGTAGTGTCTCTACTTTAAAGAGTCCTCTCCTGCTGATGTTCAGGTGTATATCAGTATGTAGTGTCTCTACTTTAAAGAGTCCTCTCCTGCTGATGTTCAGGTGTATATCAGTATGTAGTGTCTCTACTTTAAAGAGTCCTCTCCGGCTGATGTTCAGGTGTATATCAGTATGTAGTGTCTCTACTTTAAAGAGTCCTCTCCTGCTGATGTTCAGGTGCATATCAGTATGTAGTGTCTCTACTTTAAAGAGTCCTCTCCTGCTGATGTTCAGGTGTATATCAGTATGTAGTGTCTCTACTTTAAAGAGTCCTCTCCTGCTGATGTTCAGGTGTATATCAGTATGTAGTGTCTCTACTTTAAAGAGTCCTCTCCTGCTGTTGTTCAGGTGTATATCAGTATGTAGTGTCTCTATTTTAAAGAGTCCTCTCTTGCTGATGTTCAGGTGTATATCAGTATGTAGTGTCTCTACTTTAAAGAGTCCTCTCCTGCTGATGTTCAGGTGTATATCAGTGTGTAGTGTCTCTACTTTAAAGAGTCCTCTCCTGCTGATGTTCAGGTGTATATCAGTATGTAGTGTCTCTACTTTAAAGAGTCCTCTCCTGCTGATGTTCAGGTGTATATCAGTAGTGTCTCTACTTTAAAGAGTCCTCTCCTGCTGATGTTCAGGTGTATATCAGTAGTGTCTCTACTTTAAAGAGTCCTCTCCTGCTGATGTTCAGGTGTATATCAGTAGTGTCTCTACTTTAAAGAGTCCTCTCCTGCTGATGTTCAGGTGTATATCAGTATGTAGTGTCTACTTTAAAGAGTCCTCTCCTGCTGATGTTCAGGTGTATATCAGTATGTAGTGTCTCTACTTTAAAGAGTCCTCTCCTGCTGATGTTCAGGTGTATATCAGTATGTTGTTGTCTCTACTTTAAAGAGTCCTCTCCTGCAGATGTTCAGGTGTATATCAGTATATATGTCTCTACTTTAAAGAGTCCTCCTCCTGCTGATGTTCAGGTGTATATCAGTATGTAGTGTCTCTACTTTAAAGAGTCCTCTCCTGCTGATGTTCAGGTGTATATCAGTATATAGTGCTCTACTTTAAAGAGTCCTCTCTCTGCAGATGTTCAGGTGTATATCAGTATTATGTCTCTACTTTAAAGAGTCCTCTCCTGCTGATGTTCAGGTGTATATCAGTATGTAGTGTCTCTACTTTAAAGAGTCCTCTCCTGCTGATGTTCAGGTGTATATCAGTATGTAGTGTCTCTATTTTAAAGTCCTCTCCTGCTGATGTTCAGGTGTATATCAGTATGTAGTGTCTCTACTTTAAAGAGTCCTCTCCTGCTGATGTTCAGGTGTATATCAGTATGTAGTGTCTCTACTTTAAAGAGTCCTCTTCTGCTGATTGTTCAGGTGATATCAGTATGTAGTTCCGTTTTGTATATCAGTATGTAGTGTCCTACTTTAAAGAGTCCTCTCCTGCTGATGTTCAGGTGCAATCAGTATGTAGTGTCTCTACTTTAAAAGAGTCCTCTCCTGCCTGATGTTCAGGTGTATATCAGTATGTAGTGTCTCTACTTTAAAGAGTCCTCTCCTGCTGATGTTTCAGGTGTATATCAGTATGTAGTGTCTCTACTTTAAAGAGTCCTCTCCTGCTGTTGTTCAGGTGTATATCAGTATGTAGTGTCTCTATTTTAAAGAGTCCTCTCTTGCTGATGTTCAGGTGTATATCAGTATGTAGTGTCTCTACTTTAAAGAGTCCTCTCCTGCTGATGTTCAGGTGTATATCAGTATGTAGTGTCTCTACTTTAAAGAGTCCTCTCCTGCTGATGTTCAGGTGTATATCAGTATGTAGTGGTCTCTACTTTAAAGAGTCCTCTCCTGCTGATGTTCAGGTGTATATCGTAGTGTCTCTACTTTAAAGAGTCCTCTCCTGCTGATGTTCAGGTGTATATCAGTAGTAGTGTCTCTACTTTAAAGAGTCCTCTCCTGCTGATGTTCAGGTGTATATCAGTAGTGTCTCTACTTTAAAGAGTCCTCTCCTGCTGATGTTCAGGTGTATATCAGTATGTAGTGTCTACTTTAAAGAGTCCTCTCCTGCTGATGTTCAGGTGTATATCAGTATGTAGTGTCTCTACTTTAAAGAGTCCTCTCCTGCTGATGTTCAGGTGTATATCAGTATGTAGTGTCTCTACTTTAAAGAGTCCTCTCCTGCAGATGTTCAGGTGTATATCAGTATATATGTCTCTACTTTAAAGAGTCCTCTCCTGCTGATGTTCAGGTGTATATCAGTATGTAGTGTCTCTACTTTAAAGAGTCCTCTCCTGCTGATGTTCAGGTGTATATCAGTATGTAGTGTCTCTATTTAAAGAGTCCTCTCCTGCTGATGTTCAGGTGTATATCAGTATGTAGTGTCTCTACTTTAAAGAGTCCTCTCCTGCTGATGTTCAGGTGTATATCAGTATGTAGTGTCTCTACTTTAAAGAGTCCTCTCCTGCTGATGTTCAGGTGTATATCAGTATGTAGTGTCTCTACTTTAAAGAGTCCTCTCCGGCTGATGTTCAGGTGTATATCAGTATGTAGTGTCTCTACTTTAAAGAGTCCTCTCCTGCTGATGTTCAGGTGCATATCAGTATGTAGTGTCTCTACTTTAAAGAGTCCTCTCCTGCTGATGTTCAGGTGTATATCAGTATGTAGTGTCTCTACTTTAAAGAGTCCTCTCCTGCTGATGTTCAGGTGTATATCAGTATGTAGTGTCTCTACTTTAAAGAGTCCTCTCCTGCTGATGTTCAGGTGTATATCAGTATGTAGTGTCTCTACTTTAAAGAGTCCTCTCCTGCTGATGTGTTCAGGTGTATATCAGTATGTAGTGTCTCTACTTTAAAGAGTCCTCTCCTGCTGATGTTCAGGTGTATATCAGTATGTAGTGTCTCTACTTTAAAGAGTCCTCTCCTGCTGATGTTCAGGTGTATATCAGTATGTAGTGTCTCTGCTTTAAAGAGTCCTCTTCCTGCTGATGTTCAGGTGTATATCAGTATGTAGTGTCTCTGCTTTAAAGAGTCCTCTCCTGTTGATGTTCAGGTGTATATCAGTATTAGTGTCTCTACTGTAAAGAGTCCTCTCCTGCAGATGTTCAGGTGTATATCAGTATGTAGTGTCTCTACTTTAAAGAGTCCTCTCCTGCTGATGTTCAGGTGTATATCAGTATGTAGTGTCTCTACTTTAAAGAGTCCTCTCCTGCTGATGTTCAGGTGTATATCAGTATGTAGTGTCTCTGCTTTAAAGAGTCCTTTCCTGCTGATGTTTTAGGTGTATATCAGTATGTAGTGTCTCTGCTTTAAAGAGTCCTCTCCTGCTGATGTTCAGGTGTATATCAGTATAGTGTCTCTGCTTTAAAGAGTCCTCTCCTAGTATAGTGTCTCTACTTTAAAGAGTCCTCTCCTGCAGATGTTCAGGTGTATATCAGTATATATGTCTCTACTTTAAAGAGTCCTCTCCTGCTGATGTTCAGGTGTATATCAGTATGTAGTGTCTCTACTTTAAAGAGTCCTCTCCTGCTGATGTTCAGGTGTATATCAGTATATAGTGTCTCTACTTTAAAGAGTCCTCTCCTGCAGATGTTCAGGTGTATATCAGTATATATGTCTCTACTTTAAAGAGTCCTCTCCTGCTGATGTTCAGGTGTATATCAGTATGTAGTGTCTCTACTTTAAAGAGTCCTCTCCTGCTGATGTTCAGGTGTATATCAGTATGTAGTGTCTCTATTTTAAAGAGTCCTCTCCTGCTGATGTTCAGGTGTATATCAGTATGTAGTGTCTCTACTTTAAAGAGTCCTCTCCTGCTGATGTTCAGGTGTATATCAGTATGTAGTGTCTCTACTTTAAAGAGTCCTCTCCTGCTGATGTTCAGGTGTATATCAGTATGTAGTGTCTCTACTTTAAAGAGTCCTCTCCGGCTGATGTTCAGGTGTATATCAGTATGTAGTGTCTCTACTTTAAAGAGTCCTCTCCTGCTGATGTTCAGGTGCATATCAGTATGTAGTGTCTCTACTTTAAAGAGTCCTCTCCTGCTGATGTTCAGGTGTATATCAGTATGTAGTGTCTCTACTTTAAAGAGTCCTCTCCTGCTGATGTTCAGGTGTATATCAGTATGTAGTGTCTCTACTTTAAAGAGTCCTCTCCTGCTGTTGTTCAGGTGTATATCAGTATGTAGTGTCTCTATTTTAAAGAGTCCTCTCTTGCTGATGTTCAGGTGTATATCAGTATGTAGTGTCTCTACTTTAAAGAGTCCTCTCCTGCTGATGTTCAGGTGTATATCAGTGTGTAGTGTCTCTACTTTAAAGAGTCCTCTCCTGCTGATGTTCAGGTGTATATCAGTATGTAGTGTCTCTACTTTAAAGAGTCCTCTCCTGCTTGATGTTCAGGTGTATATCAGTAGTGTCTCTACTTTAAAGAGTCCTCTCCTGCTGATGTTCAGGTGTATATCAGTAGTGTCTCTACTTTAAAGAGTCCTCTCCTGCTGATGTTCAGGTGTATATCAGTAGTGTCTCTACTTTAAAGAGTCCTCTCCTGCTGATGTTCAGGTGTATATCAGTATGTAGTGTCTACTTTAAAGAGTCCTCTCCTGCTGATGTTCAGGTGTATATCAGTATGTAGTGTCTCTACTTTAAAGAGTCCTCTCCTGCTGATGTTCAGGTGTATATCAGTATGTAGTGTCTCTACTTTAAAGAGTCCTCTCCTGCTGATGTTCAGGTGTATATCAGTATGTAGTGTCTCTACATGTCTCCATGCTTTAATGTTCAAACAGCTCTTTATTGTTCTCATACTGTCTGTGCTGCAGCACCTCTTTTCACCCTCTGTCTGAAATGTGAGATGTCCTGCCCCTTATCACGTATAATATGTTGGAGCGCCAGCCAATAGAAGCACGAGTGTTACGTAGTGATGTCACTGTGTTCGTGGCAGATAAGGAATTAAACTGCACTGAACTAAATTCACACTTTTCTTAACCACATCCTCTCTTAGGTCAGTCAGGGGTTAAATGGCTTATTCCCTGAGCTGAAGGTGGTCAGATTAAAGCTCTTTTTAGAATAAATCCTCCCATTCACAGAGTTGGCAGCTTAAATTGGCCTTTAATATTTCCTAGTTATTCAACATATGATGGTGAAATAATCCCAGGCCCTAAACAGTGAGATTATAGCAGAAGAAAAGCATTAAACGGTATCACATGACGACTAACTCACACTCACCTCTGCTATTGTTAACACTTTATTTAATTATTGTTTTATGGATCTCCAGGTCTTGCTCCATGTCCCAGATTTAGATTTCCACCAATAGACCATTGCTTGTATGTGAGAGTCTCCAAGGTGTGTGTGACGCAGTGGGTTGAGCGTTGGTGTTCGGATCAGGGGGTCACAGGTTCAAACCCCACTGCAGTCAGCATGTCGTTGTGTCCCTGAGACTCTTCAGCCCAAAGTGCTCCTGTGGGGATTGCCCACAGTATTGAGTATGTAAGTCGCTTTGGATAAAAGCGTCTAACAAGTGACATGTAATGTAATTGGTTCATAAGCCTCCTAGGTGTTGTCTTGCATTTCTTCTTTTAATGTGAATTCTGGGAGATTTTGTATTTATTTGTTTACTCTAATAATCCAGGGGGACTATGTGTGGCTGGACCTTAAAACGGGTCGAGAGTTTGACGTCCCGGTGGGAGCCGTGGTCAAACTGTGCGACTCGAGACAGATCCAGGTCCTGGACGATGAAGGGAAGGTAAGACTGCAGCATTTATATAAAGATTCTCTGTTCATGTGTTACGTTTTGTTTTATAAGGAAGGAAGTTTCAGAGTTGTGGTCATTGAGACACTTTTAATGTAAACAAATGAACAAGCTTCGCTAAAATCCATCAAACTGAAGACACATGTTTTATCTACTTACCTTAAAAACCAAAACTCTTTTCCCAAATGTTTTTTAGTCATGCTTATAGAGAGGCAAAGTCACGCCCATCTACTTCCGACCCATGGGACCTTATTTCTGAAAAATAATGTATTGAAGTCAATGGAGAGAGAAAACGTATCTCTCGATCCCGTTTGAATTGTGCCACGAATTACACATATGATGTTTGTCAATTTAAACAAATAATTTCCATGTAAAAAAAGTCACATTTTGTCGTAAAACTGTTAAAATAAAAGACTAGGAAAAATACGCAACTAGAAAGACTACAAATCCCAGAGTCCCGGTCCCGCATGCTGGCTCTCACGGAACCAACTAACTCCCCTTGTGTGTATGCAGCTCTCAACGTGCCCAGACTTGGAGTGATTTTCACCTCTTTTAATACTTTCCGCCTCGTTCTGAAAGAAAGAAGTGAGATGTGTGTGTGTGGACTTGGTGTGTGGTGCGAGACGGGAGATGTTAGGTTTAGTTATGGTTTTACTCTAGTTTTGTGTTTTGATCTTGTCACTTCCTGTTTTTATTTCGAAAGTAATCTTTCCTGTCATTCCAGATCCCACATTTCCTGCCTTTGTGTGTTTCCCGCCCCTGAGATTGCTTGGCCCTGCCCTGATTGTTTTCACCTGTGCCCATCCCCCTCACCTATATATAGCCCTGGTGTTCCTTTGTTCCTTTGTCAGTTTGTTATGTTTCATGTCGTGAGCACCCAGGCCTTTTGACTCCTGATACCTACCTTGAGATTTAGACCTTTTGCCAAGTGAGTTTTTGTGTTGCTGTACAACTTAGTTTTGGCTGTTTAACTACTTTCTATTTTTTGAAAGTACGATTTAGTTTTTGTTATTAAAGAACATTCTATTTTTGGACAACTGTCTCCAAGTCCTGCTTTTGGGTCCTGCGTCCTGTGTCTCGGTTCATAACAGTTCATTGAGCGGTTTCACACAAACAAAGTGTGACTTCACAGTTTTACGACACATTTAAAAAAATGTAACTTACAAAATTATCTTTTAAATTGACGAACATCTTATGTGTAATTCGTGGCACAATTCAAACGAAAGATAATCTTTCGCTCTCCATTGACTTCAATACATACTTTTTCCGAAATAAGGTCCCATGGAGGAAAGGGAGGGACTTCTTCTCTCTATTCTTAAAGGAATCATATTGATCTTATTCTCCATCAGTAATAATAACATCCACCCACTAAGCGAATGCAATATTATGTCTAAAAAGAAATAAAAGTGGTAAAATGTAGTTTTTGAATAAATATTATAATTATTATTATTATTAGTTTCTTATATTTATTATTTATTCATTTATGTTTTATATTTATAGTTATTTGTATTCCTATAAGGTGTATTTATTTGTATTTACCTACATGTTATCATTGTTTCTTTTTAGTGTGTCTTTCAATGTAGAAAAAGGACTAATAAAATGGTAAAATAAATAGATAAGTCCCAAGAAAATGTTATTTTTTATTATTATAACTAATGAAGTGATGGCCAAAACTACAATAATTAAAATAAATGGTATTAAATAAAACCCATCCAGACTATGATCCACTCTAACCTCCTTATATCCCCCCCCCCTCTCTCAGGAGCACTGGATCTCTCCGCAGAACACCAACATCAAACCCATGCACCCGACCTCTGTGCACGGCGTGGAGGACATGATCCGCCTGGGAGACCTGAACGAAGCTGGCATCCTCCGAAACCTTTTGATCCGCTACAACGAGCGCGTCATCTACGTCAGTAATCCTCTGTTTCTCCAGAGTACACAAAGTACACACATGTCTACTGTTGTCTCTGAACATGGAGGGTCATTGGCTGCGGTCCAGAGGAGATGTTATTCGGGTTAATCTGTTTAACGTGAGGGGAAAACAATGACAGACCTTATCTCTTAATTGTTATAAATGTTTTTGTACATGCATTACCCAAAACCAGGTTACTGACTTTGAATATTCCCTGAAAAACTACAAATATTTCTTATATTCATTTCAGAAATTAGACTTGTATCTCTCTGCTGTGACAGTGGAAGCTGTCTTGGCCCTAATTGATTCTCATTCATAAACAAATGTATTGGCTGCGGTCCAGAGGAGTTTAAAGTGTTTACATCCCTGCTGGACTGAGGTCTACTGGTTTACTTATAAAGGGGAGGAGAAACCAATTAGAGACATTATCTCTTAATTGGTAGAGATGTTTTTATACATGCATTACTCAAACCGAGGTTACTGTCCTGAAAAACTAAAATATGAACCAAAGAAAGGAGAGTATTATCTCTCTGCTGTGACAGTAGGAGCTGTTTTGGTCCGTATCAATGCAGAGATGAATAATAAAGCTAAGAGTTAGAACTCGTCAAATTAATTCATAAACGATTGTATTGGCCGCAGTCCAGAGGTGTTGTTATTCGGGTTACGGCCCGTCCACACAGCGGCGTGCGTTGAAGCTTCCAACGCTTCTGCCCATTCCCTTTGAATGGGGTGACGTCACTTTTAGCCGAACTGCATCGTGGGAAGCGACGTGGAGCGTTGCTGGCGTGGCTCGCTGCAAAAGTTGAGCAATGTTCAACTTTTGACGCCTCGGCAGAAGCGTCAGCCAATCGAATCACATGCCAGTACAAGCTCTAGCCAATCAAACCGCTGCTTGTGTGTCAGGGGCGGGAGATTCATGTGATTGGTTGTTGGTCGAGTTTCAGACACGCCCGCCGGCAAGCGTCAACGCACGCCGCTGTGTGGACGGGCCGTTAATGTGTTCACATGCAGCTCCAATAATCTGCAGTTGAGTTGACTGTTTACTGGGACTATAAATAAAGAAATAAGCATGTCCTCATATCCCTGATAGACTGAGATCTACAGGTTTACTCATAAAGGGGATCAAAACAGGGATTTGAATGTGAGGAGAAACCAATTAGAGACCCTTAACTTTGGTAAGAGCAGTGATGGAGCAGATATTGGTCTTAACTTAACGGTGGATATATCCTTAAAACATATTTATGTACTTCGTTGTACTTGAGTCTCAGTCCTGTAATAGTCTTTGGTTGTTCTGTTCCCTCTCCTTGTAGACTAATTGTGGTGGAAAGGTGAGTAAAAAAGATGGTGTCACAAAAAAGGAAAAGCTAACCTGATTCTTGCAAATTTCTAACTTTTTGATCTCTGAAAATATTCATTCATATATGCAATTTTGTGATAGATTTCCCCCTTAGTTTTACTGCTTTATAATCTCAGTTATTTTCTGGAAAATGACTAAAGATTTACAAACTTTTCTTCCGACTTCCTTGAAATCAATCTGGGTTAGTGTTAGAGTATATCCGCAGTAATGAATTGCAATAATGCTTTTGAAAGTTTAAATTGAATGCACATGTTACAATGTCATGTGATTAACGCCATAGACTCTGGATTCCTTCATTCATTCTTCAATGCATAACATTTTCCTATCTGTCAAATTAGAAAGACAATACAGAAACAATCACGTCTACAGCTGTCTCGAATGATTCGGGAATATAACGGCTGATTGATTTGAGATAATCTGTCTCTAAAATGTGTGAAAGTCTTCTTGTTTTTCTCCCTGCAGACGTACACGGGCTCCATCCTGGTGGCGGTGAACCCGTACCAGCTGCTCCCGATCTACACCCCCGATCAGATCCGCCTCTACACCAACAGGAAGATCGGAGAGCTGCCGCCGCACATCTTCGCCATCGCAGACAACTGTTACTTCAACATGCAGAGGAACAACAAGGACCAGTGCTGCATCATCAGGTAAACACTCAACACGACATTTATAGAGACGTTAAACAACAACAAGGACCAGTGCTGCATCATCAGGTAAACACTCAACACGACATTTATAGAGACGTTAAACAACAACAAGGACCAGTGCTGCATCATCAGGTGAAAACACCACATTAAGCAAGAAAACACACTCTGCCAGCACTAAAAAGGCTGAGAACCACTTATGTAGAATGTATGTGTAGCGGCCAAAATCATATAGAAATAAAACAGATAATTAACTTAAAGGGGACCTATCATGCAAAATGCACCTTTGTACGTCTTTTATACATGAAGATGTGTCCCCGGTGTGTCAGGGAACTCACCAAGGGTCAGAAAACACAACCCTCTCTATTTTCCCCCATACCCAAATCTCTAAAAACGGGGCTGCAACGGATCTGATACAGACTGATCCAGATTTGAAATTGTTCTGACGTCAGAAAAGGGGAGCTCCGCCTATATGGGCAACTCTCCACCTATCAGGGGAATGGGAGGTTGCGTGGCATGGTAACAGCATGGTAACAGCATGGTAACAGCATGGTAACAGCATGGTAACAGCATGGTAACATGACCCTCGTGCCTCGCCCCCCTCCTTTGCAGGGGGGCGTGGTCAGCTGCAGCTCATTTGCCACAGAATCAGCCCTTGTGAAGACAGGGCTGGAATAGAGCAAATAGAGCGAAATGAGGCATGGCTAAAATACATGATCTGTTTGGTATTTTGAAAAAAAGACTTCACAGACATGTTTTATATAGGTATGGCCCAACAATACATTATTCAAATATAGCATGATAGGTCCACTTTAATATAACACTGCCGCTGAGGCACCAGTTAGCGGATCTTACGCAGGGCAATGATCCAAAGTCCAGACAAGAATCTCAGTTTGTGCATTTATTACATGATCAAATATCATTAACAAAGAACAATCAACAGGTTTCCTATATTCCTTTCCTAAAGCCTTTCCTTCTTTATCCTGCTTTGATCAGACTGGTAAAAAAACATGTGCTCTACTGCCTCCACCACCTGTCTCCAATATATACAATCACACCAGGTGCTCTAATCACCCAGTGCCCAAAGCGTAGAAACTACTTTCATTCACTTCAATAACTTACTTTCAACAATAACAGCAAGAAAATAAATGTTTAACTATTAAATAATATAAATCGATATATAGCTCCAACAGTATGTTTGCAGGAAACAAAATACGTTTATTTGCTACGTTTTCAATCACATGACTGAGTGTGTGACAAGTGTTCTGTGTGTGACAGCGGTGAGTCTGGAGCGGGGAAGACGGAGAGCACGAAGCTGATCCTGCAGTTCCTCGCTGCCATCAGCGGACAACACTCCTGGATCGAGCAGCAGGTCCTGGAGGCCACGCCCATCCTGGAAGGTCAGACATAAACATGCAACTCTGGAAAATACATAAAATCAGACTCAAATGATCCGAAATAGTAGATGATTTTCACCCTTCTTTAGAATTACTCTAAAGACTGCTTGTGCTGAGGTTTAAAGTTCATTAATGATTTTGGAAACAGCCGAGAGAAAACCCATAACTTCTTAAGGTTTTTTTGCATGGATTTGCAAAAACGTCTTGATTGCTTTCCAAATGTCAAAGACAGAATGTATCATCAATCATCACTTATCACTATATAAAAGTGCCTCTGCAGAACTGCTTGTACCTCCATATTTTGCTGTGTTCAGGACGTTTCTCTGAGTCTCCTTCCTATAGAAATGTAGCGACCAGGTGCCAGATTGTAAGCATGGACCCAAGAGGGAAAATGTGCACAGTGTGGATAAAAACGCAATTACAGCAAAGCTAAACACCAAGCCTGTTGAAAAAATGAGTTCATCTGGGGTTGGCTTTCATACGTTGGCGAGCACCAACTTTGAAATATGTTTTTACAAACGGCAACCAACAAATCCTATTTATTCTGACTTTTAGAATGAACTCTTAACATTAGATGTCAAAGCGTATCAATGTATTCTTAAAGACCCCTCTGTAGTTGTACTTTATATCATTAAGCCTTATCAGTAGAGCTGTACACTCTCAGACTGCTCTGTCTATGTTTCTGTTTCTCCTCACTCCCTGTTCTTTAATTCACTCAGCGTTTGGTAATGCCAAGACCATCCGTAACGACAACTCCAGTCGCTTTGGGAAGTACATCGATATCCACTTCAACAAGAGAGGAGCCATCGAAGGAGCCAAGATCGAGCAGTACCTGCTGGAGAAATCCAGAGTGTGCCGACAGGTGAGAAACGGTGTCGTGTTTTAATATGTAAAAACATCCTCAGTGGCATCTTCAGTTCTCTGATGTCTCCTCTCACTCCCCCCCGTCCTCCTACAGGCTCCGGATGAGAGGAACTACCACGTGTTTTACTGCATACTGAAGGGCATGGCTCCAGAGATGAAGGTTAAACTGGGCCTGGGTCTCGCATCTGACTACTCCTACCTCACCATGGTGAGAATATCTGAGGATTTACTGATTTATAGGGTTATTGTTGAGCTCTTATTAAAAGTAAGAACTACTCTGTTTTAAGTTTCATGTTATTTATTATCATTTGCACAATGAGGATCTGCAATCAACAATTACTTCAATATCAATTTATCTGCCTATTTTCTTTATTATTACTTTGCTTATTTAATGAACTGTTCCATTAAAAAAATATATTTTTGAAATGTAATTTATTGTATTTTTTGATAAATGCTAGATTGGTATTCAGAAGCTGCCAAATGTACTTCATGTTAAAGCTAAAGGAGATCTTATCAGTAGGGCACATTCAAATAACAAAAAAAAGCAGCTTCTTTTCCTCAATCCACTGGACTAGTTTGGCTAACAAGCTAAGTGTGCTTTTCGTCGCAGGGTAAATGCACAGCGTGTGATGGTCGGGACGATCTGAGGGATTACTCCAGCATCCTGTCGGCCATGAAGGTTCTGATGTTCACCGAGACGGAGAACTGGGAGATCTCCAAGCTGCTGGCCGCCATCCTGCACATGGGGAACCTGCGCTACGAGGGTACGAGCGTCCGCACACACACACACACACACACACACACACACACACACACACACACACACACACACACACACACACACACACACACACACACACACACACACACACACACACACACACTATTTAACTGTAACAAAGACGTGATGGGGATTCATTTGTGAGGTTTTTTCTCAGCTCGTACGTACGACAACCTGGACGCCTGCGTGGTCGTCAGATCTCCAGACCTGGTGACTGCTGCTTCACTGCTGGAGGTGTGTGTGTGTGTGTGTGTGTGTGGTGTGTGTGTGTGTGTGTGTGTGTGTGTGTGTGTGTGTGGTGTGTGTGTGTGTGTGTGTGTGTGTGTGTGTGTGTGTGTGTGTGTGTGTGTGTGTGTGTGGTCTAGCATTACTATACTTGTGGGGACCTAAATCTGTTTACACAGTTACGTGTGGGGACTCGCCTCCCTTATGGGGACAAATTGGAGGTCCCCATGAGGGGAGTCATTAAGTTTAGGGTGAAGACTTGGTTAGGTTTAGGGTAAGGTTAGGGTTAGGCATGTGTTGGTTATGGTTAAGGTTAGGATAAGTCTCCAGGAAATGCATGTAAGTCAATGTAATGTCCCCTGAAGTGATGTATACATGGTATATGTGTGTGTGTGTGTGTGTGTGTGTGTGTGTGTGTGTGTGTGTGTGTGTGTGTGTGTGTGTGTGTGTGTGTGTGTGTGTGTGTGTGTGTGTGTGTGTGTGTGTGTGTGTGTGTGTGTGTGTGTGTGTGGTGTGGTGTGTGGTGTGTGTGTGTGTGTGTGTGTGTGTGTGTGTGTGCACAGCAAGCAGTATTAAGAACATTTATGTTAGTGAAAGGACAAAAACCATGCTACAAAAATACTTGAAAACAGTAATAATAATATGCAAGTCAATCAGGGGAATGTAGTTTACCATTACATTATTATTGTATAATATATATATATATATATTATTGTTGTAGTTGGTTGAGTTGAGTTTTAAGGTTTTTTATAATTATGGATGAATCTACTGATTATTTTCTCCATTATTTGCTTGAAAAGATCTGAAAATAGTGAGATTACTCAGAGCCCAAAGTGACAGCTTTAAAATGTTTGTTCACTCAAGACCTCAGAATCAGAATACCTGTATTCGTCCCGCAGAGGGGACATGTACATTGTTACAGCAGAAAAGAGCCAAAGACAGCTTAATGTTACCTAAGAAGCATGCATACAAAGATATTAAAGATATAAACAATTATAATAAAAGAAAGTTACACAATTTACAAAAAACACATCCTGTAACAGTTCTGAGGATTTAGCAGCCAGGTGTATATTGCATTCCTCTCATGTCTCGTTGTGCTGCAGGTGGACCCGAAGGATGTGATGGTGTGTCTGACCACCAGGACTCTGATCACACGAGGGGAAAGTGTCGCTACATCGCTCAGCGTGGAGCAGGGCCTGGACGTCAGGGACGCCTTCGTCAAGGTACACGTCTGCTACCACAAGGACATCTGTGGTGGCGTCTTGATCCTTGTCTACAATTTAATAGCCACCTCTATCGGGGTTGTGGGTTTTGACGCGCCTCTCTTTGAGCTTTATTCATTGATCCACACGGTACATACAGGAGGACACATTTCTTCGCTTCATAGTAACTAAAAAGTGTATCCTTTTCCAAAGTAACAAAAGAACACGGTCAAAAGACTTTTCCGTTTCCCCGTCTATCACCCCAGCTGTGTCCTATCAATCTACCATATATAGGCATAGCCATGCACGTGATACTGACGCACATATCACAAATAATAAGTGAGCCTTAAATTAATGCATTTTAAACCATAATGTGACTCACAAAAATAGCCGATAATTTACAGTATAATCTCATTTATATTATTATTAAGCCGAACATTCAGACAATAATAACAAAAGGAAAAATGGCTCTAACAACATCTGTTATCCTGATTCATTTCATTTGTATTTTTTCATGGTATGCACAACTTAATGTATAACAATTATTTACAAAACATGTCTCTGTAAACACACCATTGTCCGAAAAGGAGCAGGGAGAAGAACATAATCTGATGTGACCTGCCCCTTTCTAAAATACAAATAAAAAATAGAAATAGATGGTCTGTCCTTCATATTTCTTTTTCACAGCCAGTATCGTAGGAAAATAAGAGAAACACAAAAACGTACAAAAAAATACTTAGTTCCCACTTGACAACAAAAAACAACACCAAAACATCACATGAACAAGGAAGAGTGCAACACCCTCATCTGACAATCAAAGCCTCTGAGGTGTGGTCTGGTATCTTGGTTAAATCAGCAAACGCATGTTCAATCATATATAATAGCTTGGATTTATATAGCGCCTTTCAAGTGACCGCTTTACAAGTAATAGGGCAAAAAAAAAATATAACAAAACAAAACTCAGACAGACAAAACAACAGATCGATTTAGGGGCCGAAAGCCTTGGCAAACAGATGGGACTTGAGGGCCCTTTTGAAGGCGTCGAGTGTGGGGCTGCCACACTGAAGGCTCTGTCCCCGTAGGTTCGCAGGTTGGTGCGGGGGGTGGTAAGCAGGCCAGAGTCTGAGGACCGCAGGTTCCGGGGTGGAGCATGTGGGCGAAGGATGTGCGATAGGTACTGGGGGGCAAGGGCATGGAGGGACTTGTAGGTGAGGAGGAGGACTTTGTAGGATATGCTAGACTTGACCGGCAACCAGTGTAGGTGGATGAGGGTGGGAGTGATGTGCTGCCACGGCTTTGTGTGCGTGAGTACCCTAGCAGCACAGTTTTGGACATACTGGAGCCTGTCCAGGGTTTTGTTGGGGACCCCGAACAGAATATAATTATTGAATTGCAGTGCATAGTAATCTCTTGTATGCATGCCAGCTGTGCACCTGAGTCAGGACTGGATTTATTTATATGCAAACAGGTGCATTAAAGCTTCCTGCCTTGATGAATTTGCCTTTTGTTGGCCGGTGCTCTGACTGATAAGCATACACTCTTTGAACAGTCTGCAGCTCAGAGACAGAAACAACAACAACAACAACACACAGAGAGGAGTGATCACATTAGGCTAAGCTCTACATATATATACACAATCAACAGATACATTTATAATGTGTGCAATTGTTGATTGTGTATATTCAGATTCCTTTTATTGTCACTACACTGAGGACAGCGAAATTCCAGGCATTCCCGATGGTGCAATCACACATAACAGACGAGTATAGTTTTGACAATACAAGCTAAAACTTTTAATATATAATATATAAAGTGACTAAATTGGACCTATGATACATTGAACAGTACGCTTACAAAACAATACGACATTACCATTCAAATACAAGAACAATACGGTCAAGGCAGTAAACGATGTAAGTAAGTTATTGCACGTGTATTTATCAGAGCAGTTGATAATTAGAAAACGAATGTGTTCTATAAAAACGGTATATATGGTTTAATATGTCCCCACAATCCCGTGGTATTCCTCGGGATTGTGGGAAACGGTATTTCGATCTCTCTGTCTGTACACACAAACTGAAAGATGGACAATAAAGTTGACTTTCCCTATAGCTGGTCCACTATCATGGCTCATACTTAAAGACGTGTTTTCTCACTGGTCACTATTTCCCAGGGGATCTACGGGCGGCTGTTTATCTGGATCGTGGATAAGATCAACGCGGCCATCTTCAGACCTCCGTCCTGCGAGAGCAACATCGTGCAGCGCTCCATCGGACTGCTGGACATCTTCGGGTTCGAGAACTTCATCGTCAACAGGTGATTTAATAATAATAATACATGTTATTTATAAAGACGCCTTTCAAGGCTCTCAAGGTCGTCGTACAAGGTAAGGTACGTTTATTTAGATTTTCAGACACAGAGGCAATTCAAAGTGCTTTACTTCCTCATTAACACTTAATACAAAGACAACAGAAAGGAACACAATAAATAAACATAATGGAATAACAGATTCATAAAAACCATGCATAAAAGAGATACAGAATAGTTTAAAACAACATTGTAAATACAGTAGGTGCTAAAACAAGTTAAAAGGCTTCTGGGTAAGCAGCTGAAAAAAGTCGTGTTTTTAGCCTCGACTTAAAGGGGACCTATCATGCAAAATGCATCAACATGTGTCCCCGGTGTGTCGGGGAACTCACGCAGCATCAGAAAATAAACCCCTCTCTCTTTTCCTCCGTACCCAAATCTCTAAAAACGGGGAACAACGGAGCTGATCCAGATTTGCGTCCGATATGACGTAATATCTGAAATGTGGACCCACGGCCCAATCAGAAACGTTGCTATCAGAAACAATGCCCGACTGTTTTGGACGTAATATGGTCGGTGTTTACATTAGCATCGCTAACACTCAGAGCTAACCTGTACTGGAGAGCATGTGTGTGAAGAAGCAGCTCGTGAACGCATCAGCAATATGACAGCAGCATAGCGAGGCAGAGGCAGGCAGACCTGGCAGCTTAAATAGAGCGGCGTGTTTAGGAGAATGTGTTTGGTTGGTTGTACGAGGGACGAGGCTCGTCACGTGGTGATGTATCATTGGGGCTCGAGTTGACTGCCTGAACTAGCTCGCAGGCTTCGCCCCATTTGTGTGATGTGATCAGGGATTTATACTGAAACCATCAATAATCCAACATGGAAATCTACTCTTTCGACCCTGATTGATATCATCAAACACTACTTACTCACTTAAACTTGTTTTAACTTCGATTCATTCAGACATGTCTTTTATCAATCTTATTTTTGAACTTTTCATTTCAACACATCGCATTAGTTGGCTTTATCACCTTTGGGCTGTTAAAAGCAGGTATTTTCACACTTCCTCCTACTCCCTCTGATTTCTCTCGACTTTAGTTTCGAGCAGCTCTGCATCAACTTCGCCAACGAGAACCTGCAGCAGTTCTTCGTGCGGCACGTCTTCAAGCTGGAGCAGGAGGAGTACAACCTGGAGGACATCAGCTGGCAGCACATCGAGTTCACCGACAACCAGGACGCTCTGGACATGATCGCCAACAAACCCATGAACATCATCTCGCTGATCGACGAGGAGAGCAAGTTCCCCAAGGTGGGAGATCTATAAAAGTGATTCTGTTAGACAAATATCCCTGGTTACCGGCTTGAGCTTCAATCTCAGGATCCATGTATCTGTGATCCTCTCCAGAATGGAAGCAGTCATCACATACAGAGCAACAACTAGTTCCTGAACAGTGTCCTTCACATGCTGATATCCAAGAGAGGGAGTTACACAGTCACAAGATGGAGGAATAGAAAGCAGTACATCCTGTCATGTTCACAATTCTCAACATTCTGACTTTTTCTCAAAATCCTGACTTTTTCCTCAAAATCTCAAAATCCTGACTTTTTCTCAAAATCCCCCCAAATCTGACTTTTTCTGAAAAAAATTGCCTTTTTCAACAAAACAAATGCCTTTTTCTGAAAAAAACGTGGTGCCAGATATGTAATTGCACCTCATCAATGTATCGTTGGTGCTCGAGTTGACTGCCTGATCTAGCTTCTCCCTATTTGTTACTATTTTTGAATATTTCTACAAACCTAATAATGATTTGGTTGAGTCAGGAGATTAATCATGAACGTAAATTATATTGTTATTTATTGTTCAAACGAGCTCCACCTTTAAGCTCCACTGTCCCGAAATGTACACCCGATGGACACACGAATATGGAATTGTGAATTTTGCACGAAGATGGCCCCGAACCACACATGAAGGGAACATTGACATTACATTTAAGACATACAACTGAGTTTTTCTGAAAAAAATCTGAGGTTTTCTCAAAATTCTGACTTTTTCTCAAAATCCCCCAAAAATCTGACTTTGTCTAAAAAAATCTGACTTTTTCTCAAAATTCAAAAAAATCTGACTTTTTCTCAAAATTCAAAAAAATCTGACTTTTTCTCAAAAATCTAAAAAATCTGACTTTTTCAAAAAAAATCGTACTTTTTCTCAAAATCTCAAAATTCGTACTTTTTCTGAATACTTTAAAATGTTAATAATCACTGGTCACTGGCTTGAGCTTCAGTCTCAGGATCCATGTATCTGTGATCCTCTCCAGAATGGAAGCAGTCATCACATACAGAGCATCAACTAGTTCCTGAACAGTGTCCTTCACATGCTGATATCCAAGAGAGGGAGTTACACAGTCATAAGATGGAGGAATAGAAAGCAGTATTCAATGTTTACTTCAGATTAGCTCCACGTCAGAAATGAGCATGCTTGTCATATGTCTCTCTCCATAGAGGCTGAATCATCATGTTAATCACATAGCTATCATACGCCTCAAACAGTCCTGATGCTCTTCTAGGTAATCACACATCCTGTCATGTTCACAGCTACAGTTGGGATACCTTTGGTATCATGTTACTCTCATATTGGAAGAGGACATTCAGTGTTTTCCCGATATGTTGAGTAGGGATGCTCATTTAATCAACAATGACAGCATTGATTTGAAATCCTTTGTCTTGTTTTCAGGGTACTGATGCCACGATGCTGTACAAACTGAACTCGCAGCACAAGCTGAACTATAACTACATCCCTCCCAAAAACAGCTACGCCACTCAGTTTGGAATCCAACACTTCGCTGGGGTCGTGAACTACGAGACCAGAGGTTCGTTCTGTTTCTGAGTCACTTTGTTATTCTTTATTGTTTTGTTGCATTCTTTATTTGGGGTCACATTTATATTAAAAGTACAGTTTTGCAAATCACATTTCTTTAGTGACCCGAAAATAGCAAATTAAATACAGAACAACATTTGTAAAATAAAAACAGGGTGTCCGCGGGGTCTTAGAAAGTATTAAAAGTTGATAAATCAATGTAGCGAAAATGAAGGCTATTAAAAAGTATTAAAGGATATTTTCCAAGGTGTTACATTTTGTAGCTTGTTTTCAATAAGTATATAAATGGTCCAAAGAGGTTGTGTTCTACAGTCTGCCTGAATGTAATCATGGCGTAGGTGTGTAGTGTGATTCTGTGGAGTTTATTTATGGCATCTCGTTGGGTTTGACGTCATCTGAACAGGACATCGCACGCTCACTGCTTGATAGCGCGAAGGTCCGTTTACGCCGGTTGCTAAGCAACATCGTTATGGGGAAATGCAAGTCTGCGTCCAAATGGTTGGAAGATAAGGAGGAAGGACAATCAATACTGTATATAGTCAATGTGAGGTAAAGTGTGTCGCCAAGGTAACCGGTTACAACTCAAAGTGGCGATGAGGTCTTAAAATGTATGGAAAGGGTCCAAAGATCCAAAAATACTTAAAGTTCTACAAATATTTAAAGTTCCAAAAATACCGTAAATTCAAAACATACTTAAAGTTACAAAAATACTTAAAGTTCCAAATATACTTAAAGATCCAAAAATACTTATAGTTCCGAAAATACCGTAAATTCCAAATATATTTAGAGTTCCAAAAATACCGTAAATTCCAAAAATACTTAAAGTTCCAAAAATACTTAAATTTCCAAAAATACCATAAATTCCAAAAATACTTAAAGTTCCAAAAATACTTAAAGTTCCAAATATACTTAAAGATCCAAAAATACTTATAGTTTCGAAAATACCGTAAATTCCAAAAATACTTAAAGTTCCAAAAATACCGTAAATTCTAAAAATACTTACAGTTCCAAAAATACTTAAAGTTCCAAAAATACTTAAAGATCCAAAAATACTTAAAGTTCCAAAAATACTTAAAGTTCCAAAAATACTGTAAATTCCAAAAATACTTAAAGTTCCAAAAATACCGCAAATGGTTGGAAGATAAGGAGGAAGGACAATCAATACTGTATATAGTCAATGTGAGGTAAAGTGTGTCGCCAAGGTAACCGGTTACAACTCCAAGTGGCGATGAGGTCTTAAAATGTATGGAAAGCGTCTTAAAAGGAATTACATCTGACTTCAGGATTCCTGCGTATACCCTGTAAATAAAAATGAAAAAGTACATAGGGGTTGTTTGAAATGACAAATATCTACACATAGCATTTCAGTCAGACACGTGTTTCTTTGATATGTTTGTTAGGAGCAGCATAGAGTTTGAGGCAGAGGCAGCAGATCTGGAAGTTGAAATAGAGCGTCAGGCTTAGGAGAATGTAAAAGGGACGAGACGTGTAAGAGAGATAAGATAAGATAGGACTTTATTTATCCTGAAGGAAATTGTTGTGCCAGAGTTACAAAGAAACAATGAACACAGCAAATTAATAATACGACTGTACACTAACAGTGCAGTAAAAAGAGCAATTAAATATCTACGGGACACATAGACGTCCCAAAACGTGGTGCCAGATACGTAATTGCACGTCATCAATGTATCGTTGGTGCTCGAGCTGACTGATCTAGCTTCTCCCCATTTGTTACTATTTTTGAATATTTCTACAAACCTAATAATGATTTGGTTGAGTCAGGAGATTAATCATGAACGTAAATGATATTGTTATTTATTGTTTAAACGATGAATTAAACAGTATATATATTTGGTTTTGTATAACAGTCACATGGGACATTCTTCTTGATTAAATACTTTGATTAAACTTAATTTGTATGTATTTTTGGTTTAATCCTTTATTCAAACAGGTATTCTTGTCCAGATCAGGATCTCTTTTTCAAAAGAAACCTGTGCACAAGATACAGAAATAAATAAACACAAATAAAATCCAAACACAAAGAATAATGACATGACTTTTCCCAATCATTTGTGTCCACTTTAATTGTCTTCTCCATTGTTGCTTTTACCTCAAATTGTACGGCGTCCTTGGGTGTCATGAAAGGCGCCTTAAATTACATATTATTGCTTTAAGAGATAAAAAGATGATATTTCCTCTGGTCTATCTCGCCCTAGGGATGCAGACAGATGTTTTAGAACTATGGACTTATGGACTATAAATAAAAAGGAAACCATTAATTATTTTGTTTTGAATGATCCAGGTTTTCTGGAGAAAAACCGAGACAGCCTCCACACGGACATCATCCAGCTGGTCCACTCGTCCAAGAACAAGTTCATCAAACAGATCTTCCAGGCGGACGTGGCCATGGTGAGACCAAAAACACTCGCAACAATGAATACATGAATACTACATGAATATCTGTAGTGGTGGCAGGGCTGGGCAATATGGAGAAAAATCAAATATCAGCATTGAGACGATATCGTAGTGTTGACTAACGAGTAGGGATGTAACGATATATCGAATATCGCGATATCGTGGTAAATAAATGTCTCAATACCGTCGTGAGACTGACAAAATATACCGCGATTTAAAAAAAAAAATGTAAACCTTTATTCAACCAGATGGGAGACCTGTCCAACATGGCAGCAAGTAGGTTACAACATGAACATAAAACAACAGATAACACAAAAGGACATCGTATTTACAGAGCTACATGTACACACCTAGAGACATGGACAAGTACCAACAGTATATTTATATCTCTGTCAATAAGCCTCACCTTCTTGGCAACAACTGTATTGTTTTTGAAGTGGTGGAGAGACAATGCACAGTTTGACCCACTGCTGTCACCCAGGGCCAAAGCATATCTCTCTGTCCCAGCAACATCAGTACCAAGCAAGAGAGTTGTTTCCACAGCAGGGGATTTTGCAAACGCCCAAACATCCCAGCTTCTACCTGGAAATGTGGACATGCTCATATTCCTAAAGGATAACCTTGATGACGCTGAGTGAGTGAGTGAGTGAGTGAGTGAGCGAGCGAGCGAGCGAGTGAGTGAGTGAGTGAGTGAGTGAGTGAGTGAGTGAGTGAGTGAGTGAGTGAGTGAGTGAGTGAGTGAGTGAGTTAGAGGTGAGTGAGTGAGTGAGTGAGTTGAGTGAGTGAGTTAGAGGTGAGTGAGTGAGTGAGTGAGTGAGTGAGTGAGTGAGTGAGTTAGAGGTGAGTGAGTGAGGGAGTGAGTGAGTGAGTGAGTGAGTGAGTGAGTGAGTGAGTGAGTGAGTGAGGTGAGCGAGTGTGCGAGTGAGTGAGTGAGTGAGTGAGTGAGTGAGTGAGTGAGTGAGTTAGAGTTGAGTTACTTGAAAAACTAAAGTGAAACTTGATTTATTCTATTGCAGGGTCTGATTATTATATTGTTGACACTTTAAAATACTATTATCCTACTAAAATGCTGCACAAATCAGATTAATTATTTAATAAAGAAAAAAATTAAAGTAATAAAAAAAAATTACAAAATAAATTCACATTTTTTTCCTTTATTTTTCAATATCGCCATAAATATCGTACCGTCGACTTTTTATCGCGATATTATCGTACCGTGAGTTTTTGGTATCGTTACATCCCTACTGTGGTGGTGCAGGGATGAGTCTACACGTCAGGATCCCATCATCTTGTAGTCAACAGTTTTATGTGATTTGTGATAAATACTCATCAGTAATGTGACTTTAATGGCTAAGCAAGTAAAGGCATTTAATATAAGAGCTAGAAACATCAGGCTTTAAAACCAGGAAAAGACAAATATACGATATGTAAGACGATATAAAGTCCCTTATCGCCCAGCTCTATGTGTTGGACTGATACATTTCACCTCCTTTTGGACTTGTGTTATGACTTTTAAGGTGTTTCTATATCCAAATGATAATTTCACCGGTGACTTCCACCTCTCTTTATCATTTTCTTTCTTTAACTAACGTCTCCAATCTTCCTCTCCTTTCTGATTCCGTTCTTCTTCTCTTACTTCAGTTTCTGTGCGGCTATCAGCAGCCCAGCACTTCCATTCCTAAGGTAATCAACAGCCTTTACTCACTAAATAAAACCCTTTGTGTGTTCACTTAATCTAAATACAAATCCACAAGACCCCCCCCCCCCCCCCCCCCTGCTTTCCACAAGCTATTCTTCTTATTCTACCGGCTGTTGTAGCAGAAGTCAGAGGAGCACCGTCTTATTTAATGAGATTTACCATTTAAAGGTGGGGTAGGTCATTTTGGAGAAACCAGCTCGAGATCGCTAGAATTAGAAAATACACAGCCGGAAGAAATCTGCCACTTCCTCACAGAGCCCCTCCTCCAACACACACGAACGCGCACATGACCAATGAGGGCACGAGATAAGTTTGTGCCCAGATGGAAGGCTGACAGGCAGGTAGGCCATCCAGTTACTTTAGCCGGCTCAGATGATTGGTCGTGCTTTTTACAGCGCCACGGCTTCCAGAGATTAAAAATTTTTATGGATTTATTGTCAAAGCACTTCAGATATTCATTGCTATCGGGATGTTAAGAGCATTCCTTGGAATATAACAACAAGTGTATCTCGAGCCGGTTTCTCACACTTACCTACCCCACCTTTAAGTTAACGAGAATGTAACCAGCAAACTCTCTGACAGACACTTCTCAATTCTATTTCAGTCAGACAACTCACGTGTTTCTTAATATGTTTATTAGAAGCAGCATATAGTTTGAGTTTCTATCTCGGGCCTCATCACTCCACAGATTTACAAAGAACATTGAGTGATGATTAGATAACTAACCCCCGAGCCTACAGGTGGAGCTGGGGTGGTGGGGGGGGGCAGGCGAGCAGCGGCAACATGAGACACAGCAGCAGTAGCAATGTGAACGCAATAGCAGGGCACGAACGCAGCAGCCGCAATAGCGAGGCAGAGGCAGGAAGACCTGGCAGCTTAAATAGAGCGGCATGTTTAGGAGAATGTGTTTGGTTGGTTGTAAGAGGGACGAGGTGCGTCACGTGGTAATGTATCATTGGTGCTCGAGTTGACTGCCTGAACTAGCTCGCAGGCTTCGCCCCGTTTATTGCTTTTTGACAGGACATTTTTAAGCAGACCGTCCTGTCATGATTTCCATGTTGGCTTCTCTGAAACTTTAAAACAGTGAAGACAGCTGTCAGAGATGCTGTGTTTTAGTAGAAATAATGTGTTTCCATTGTGTGCCACTGTGCTTAGTGTTTATCCACATGCTGCAAAGTACTGACCGAATGTCGCTTAAATATATTCTGAAATCTCTACAAATGCAACTTAAGTAAAGTTAAAGGAACAAAGTTAAAAAACTGATAAATTAAACGGATATTTCAGAACTTTTGACAGGTCTGTGAGTCTGTCTTTGTCATGAAGCATCGATAATGAAAATCTAAATTAATTGGAAAGGTAAACAGAGTATAGACGGAAGTTAAAATAATAACTATACAGTCCAGATTTATGACTTTCCAAGACAATCGTAAGGAATAATTGTATTAATTTATTGTTAAAAATGTTTTCGCTTGACTTTGTTTCTCACATTTTAAGTATTTTATCTTATTTTTGTCAGGATTTATTTAATTGAAAAATGCTTATATACAGTGACAGTACTGTTACATATACTTGTTATTTATAAACATATTAATGATACATCAACTTAAATATACGTATAATACAATTACATATTGACTAAATATGTACACATACCCTAAGAGGCATTTGTAACTTAACTTAGGGTTAAAACAAATATAGATTTAATGGTATGGATATCTTCCAAATACAATTTACAAAACATATCACCATCTCTTTCAGTTTCAGAGGAGTGAAAACCCCAAAAATTCAGCACCGTATGCTCATGTGAGTTGCAGTACCTCACCATGTGTTCATACACTGAATCTGGTTCTATTGTCATTAACGTGTGTGTGTGTGTGTGTGTGTGTGTGTGTGTGTGTGTGTGTGTGTGTGTGGTGTGTGTGTGTGTGTGTGTGTGTGTGTGTGTGTGTGTGTGTGTGGTGTGGGTGTGTGTGTGTGTGTGTGTGTGTGTGTGTGTGTGTGTGTGTGTGTGTGTGTGTGTGTGTGTGTGTGTGTGTTGTGTGTGTGTGTGTGGTGTGTGTGTGTGTGTTGTGTGTTGTGTGTGTGTGTGTGTGTGTGTGCAGGGTGCAGAGACGAGGAAGCGCTCCCCCACTCTGAGTAGTCAGTTCAAGCGCTCTCTGGAGATGTTGATGAGGACGCTCAGCGTGTGTCAGCCGTTCTTCGTGCGCTGCATCAAACCCAACGAGTTCAAAAAACCCATGGTAAATATTCATTTTCACAAAATACTGCACTGTCTATAGCTCGGGTTCAAGCAGAGACGGCACAAGTACACACATCCTTTACTCAAGTAGAAGTACAGATACTCGTGTTTAAAAATACTCTGGTGAGAGTAGAAGTACTGACTAAACTTCTTTACTCAAGTCAAAGTAAAGAGGCTTTGAATGTACTTCAGTAAAAAGTACCCATAACTAGCAGCTGCTTTAAAGAGTACCTGACCTCCCTTTATATTAATAGAACAATAATGTCATTGTTAGCTAATGAATGTTTCCATGCTGAACAACGGCAACATGACAACGTTTCCATTGGTCCCTCTTCTTTAGAGAAGACCAGGAAATGATGGATACACGGATCGTGTTCAAATCAATAGGCACGTAATGACTCTAAATAATAATGTTTGTTTCTTCCAGTTGTTCGACAGAGAGCTGTGTATCCGTCAGCTGAGATACTCCGGCATGATGGAGACGATCCGGATCCGACGGGCCGGATATCCCATCAGATACACATTCGTGGAGTTTGTGGATCGATACCGAGTCCTGATGCCCGGAGTCAAACCGGCCAACATACAGGTCAATAACACTGCCAGCTGTTCAATTCTGCTCTTCTTACAAATAACAGTATCTGAAGTGCCACCTATAGAAGTCTTTACATCACATTTCCGTGGTTCTCTCTCCCTCCAGGAGGATCTTCGAGGAACGTGTCAGCAGATCGTTCTTGCCCGGCTCGGGAAAGACGGAGACTGGCAGATCGGGAAGACCAAGATCTTCCTAAAGGTTCGTGTATTTATATTTAAGTAAGTAAATATTTGTGTGTCTGGAATCTGAATCCTCAACAGTGCTTTTTGTTTTAATCAAAAAAGGCAAATCTGACCTTGTGTATACCAGATAACTTGACTTAGGTTTGCTTCACATTTGTTCTGTGGTGATAACACCGTAGGGCAACTCATTTACATAAAACATTAAGGCGATAGTTAAGTTTTATGGCTCATGAACTACAATGAAAACACAAAAAAGACCTTTCGGTTTTGGGCTCTCAGACTGTGGTCCCTCCTCTTTATTTGTCTCTGCTTGTTTCAGGATCACCACGACATGCAGCTGGAGATCGAGAGAGACAAAGGCATCACTGACAAAGTCATCCTGATCCAGAAGGCTGTGAGAGGACTCAAAGAGAGGTGAATATATGTGGGAATTAGTGGATCTAGTGTCCTGAAAAACATTCCTTGAGTAAACGTTCTCTGTTTAAAATCTCCTCTCTCTCCTCTTCTCTCGCAGGACTCACTATCTCCGTCTGAGGAGTGCTGTGACTTTGATCCAGAGGCTTTGGAGGGGCTATCAGTGCAGGAAGAACTTCAAAAAAGTGAGTCGTTCAGACGTCACATGTGTAGTTTTTCAGAATCAGAATACCTTTATTAGTCCCACAGCAGAAAAGAGCTTAATGTTAACCAAGAAGCAAGCATAACAAAATATATATAAATATTAAAGATTACAAAAATTACAATTTACAAAAAACACATACTGTAACAGTTCTGAAGATAAAGCATATATCTAGCATATATATATATACATCTCGGTTCCAGTAGGATATTTATGTTTAAACAAACTACATATTCACACTTTAGGGCCCCTACATTTTTTATGCTTTTTTATTGAAGACACATAGACAGGGGTGCATAAGTGGTACGCAGGTACGCATGCGCGGCAACAATCTGAAATGCGTACCAGCACTTGTGTCACAAAGCGCATTTGCTTACCGACGTACTTGTGAAGCTTTTCCAGAAGGCGGTTAGATCACCGGACGACAGAGTCGGTCTCCGTGTGCACAGACAGGGCTGCTGTTAACGTCGGTGTGTACAGCAGCACTGCGCTAAAACAGCTGATCACAACGATCACACGCTCTGTGGTCACGAAGCTCTGCACTCCACTACCACCCCCCCGTTGACATTCGCGATACAGAGGGCTTCATGGGAACTTTGAGGGGAGCCAGAAGTTGGAGTACCAAACACTGACTCCAGGTACTCATCTGTGTGCACCCCTGCACATAGAAAATACATTTGGTACATTGATAGGAACCACAGCTACAAATGTTCAACAGTTCAAAGCTACTAGTGTTCAGCTTAGTCTCTACTAGGGATGTAACGATATATAGAATATCGCGATATCGCGGTAAATAAATGTCTCAATACCGTCGTGAGACTGACAAAATCTACCGCAATTTTTAAATTATTATTATTTTATTTTTAAACACTTTTTAAACACTTTTTTTAAACCTTTATTTAACCAGATGGTCCCATTGAGATCATCAATCTCTTTTTCAAGAGAGACCTGTCCAACATGGCAGCAAGTAGGTTACAACATGAACATAAAACAACAGATAACATAAAAGGACATCGTATTTACAGAGCTACATGTACACACCTAGAGACATTGACAAGTACCAACAGTATATATCTCGCCCTGTTAATAAGCCTCACCTTCTTGGCAACAACTGTATTGTTTTTGAAGTGGTGGAGAGACAATGACCCACTGCTGTCACCCATGGCCAACGCATATCTCTCTGTCCCAGCAACATCAGTACCAAGCAAGAGAGTTGTTTCCACAGCAGGGGATTTTGCAAACGCCCAAACATCCCAGCTTCTACCTGGAAATGTGGACATGCTCATATTCCTAAAAGATCACCTTGATGACGCTGAGTGAGTGAGTGAGTGAGTGTGAGTGGTGAGTGAGTGAGTGAGTGAGTGAGTGAGTGAGTGAGTGAGGGTGAGTGAGTGAGTGATGTGAGTGAGTGATTGGTGAGTGAGTGAGTGAGTGAGTGGAGTGAGTGCAAGTGAGTGAGTGAGTGAGTGAGTGAGTGAGTGAGTGAGTGAGTGAGTGAGTGAGTGAGTGAGTGAGTGAGTGAGTGGAGTGAGTGAGTGAGTGATGTGAGTGAGTGAGGTGAGTGAGTGAGTGAGTGAGTGAGTGAGTGACGTGAGTGAGTGAGTGAGTGAGTGAGTGAGTGGAATGAGTTAGGTGAGTGAGTGAGTGAGTGAGTTAGAGGTGAGTTACTTGAAAAACTAAAGTGAAACTTGATTTATTCTATTGCAGGGTCTGATTATTATATTGTTGACACTTTAAAATACTACTATCCTATAAAATGCTGTACAAATCAGATTTATTATTTAATAAAGAAAAAAAATTCAAGTGAAAAAAAAAAGAAATTACAAAAAAAATTCACATTTTTTTTCTTTATTTTTCAATATCGCGATAAATATCGTACCGTGAGTTTTTGGTATCGTTACATCCCTAGTCTCTACTATTGTCATGGACGCGGGAAGGGGGGTTCTGAGGGGGCCGCAGCACCCCCATCTGCGAGGCTCCACTAGCATCCGCAACTCTCCGCACCCCCAAACGCGGCGCACCTACAGTGTCAGCACGCCACAGTTTCACCGCTCCGAGGCTCCACTAGCACCCCCCCCGCCCCAGCGCGTAACCGTTTCGCCGCGCAGCGCACCCCCAACTCTGACTGACTTCCCGCATCCCTGACTATTGTACATACATATTTGATCTTCACTTGATCTTCAATATTTAAACCACAATTGCAACCAAAACAGACCAAGTAACCAACATGTAAGAGAGTGTTGTACAGACTCACAGGACAAAACTAAATCAATTATAACAAAACAGTACAAAGACAAAAACTAAATATATAATAAAGAGGGAAAGGGGGGGCGGGGAGTGTCCATTAATAAGTAATAGAAGGAGCTTTTTGGGATTTCCAGTGAAGAAGAATAAGAAGTCGTCTTGCCCTTTACTCCCGTCTTCACCCTTACATCTTTAAAACCCTCTCCTCTCTCCAGATGCAGTCTGGTTTCCTGCGCCTCCAGGCCGTCTTCAGGTCCAGGAAGTACTTCAGGAGCTACCGGAGGACGCGTCTGCGTGTGATTCTGATCCAGGCTCGGTGTCGAGGGTTTCTGATCCGACAGACGTTCTGGAGGCGTCTCCGTGCCGTTCTGACGCTGCAGGCGTTCACCAGAGGGATGATCGCTCGACGCCTCTGCCAGCGGCTCAGGGCAGAGGTAAACCCCGAACACTATGTTCACTACTGCTACCTGTACCATGTGGCCGAGGTGCCAAAGAGAGGGGTCTTCTGGTGTTGAGGGGGGAGAAGTTGTGACGTGTGACACATATTTAATTTAATCAAAATAATCTGTAAAGCATTTTAGGGCTGTAGCGATTGTAATATTTCTATTCTTTTTGATTATTTTTATAACGTCATCACTCAACAAAAAGTCATAAATAAATTAGATTAAATCCCTTTTGAATGACTTGAATGTATCCTGCATGCCTCCTTTTGTGCGTGGCTAGATGGACGCTGGGAAAATGTTGACTTTTAAAAGACAAAACCCCAACATATATGGATTAAAGATTAAACCCTGATCACTATGTTTACTACTGCTACCTGTAGCATGTGGCCGAGGTGCCAAAGAGAGGGGCCTTCTGGTGTTAAAAGGGGGAGAAGTTGTGACGTGTGACACAAATAGTCACAGAGATAATCTGTAAAGAATTATAAGGCTGTACTGAATTTTTTTCATTCAAAGCTTCGATTGAGGTTTTTTAATCACACGTCAGAAAGTTGACACCTTTCTCATGTCTGTATGCAAAAATGGGAAGCTTTAGCTTAGCTTAGCATAAAGACTGAAGAATAAACAGTTAGCCTGGCTCTATCCACATTTTAAACAATACATCTACCTGCACCTCTGTGTAGTTGGTAGTGTTCTGCACACATGGCCAATCTCTGTGCAAAGTGAGCATAATGTTGCATTGCCTGCCGGTTTTAATCGCTGTCAGACTATTTTAGTTTGCCACGTACTGAGGCCTTAAGTCTAATCACTGCCTCCAGGAAAACCGAGTGATGTTGAGAGTCTGTCATGTGATCCTGGCCTAAAATACGTCACCTTAAAACCTTCTTTTCTACTTTGTTTTGTGTGAGGGAATAATTTTGTCTTACTCCTAGATATTTAACCTTATTGCCTGTTGACGTTAATAACCAACCAATATTCTGTTATCTCCTTTAAGGAATGTGCTCCAGCACTTAAGTGTCAGTGTTATGGCCTGATGGGGGGGTTTACGACTATGAGAACGCTGGCTTCTAAACACCACTGACAAGTGATTGAGTATTTCTAGTTGGGGGATATCTCCTGTAGCTCCAGAGATGTTTACGCCTCCCCCAATATGCTGATTAACTCTCTGTAAACTAGTTAAAAGGTCTATCGAGAGATAGGCTGATCAGAATTGACATGACAACCCACCCGTGCAGTCAGAACCTTTTGCTGCTGTGTCTTGTGATATGAATTCTCCGGCCGTTGACTTGTAATAAACCACCAGTGTTTGACATCAAAGCTCCAACTCTCCTCGTGTCTCCTTCCCTTACATTCTGAAATGAATTTGTTTGAATGTGGCTGCAGGTCTCGTGATATTTGTAAATGTTTGGGAGCTTTTTTTTTTGTGAAATGCTTTTTTTCTCTTCCTGCCCTGAAAGAAATGTTGAATAAATATTGTCGCTTGTAAATCTTTGTTTAATGTCAGTTTGTTATCAGCTTCATGAGATATTAAATAGCTTTGTGGAGAACTAACAGATAATATTCCTGAGCAAGTCTGCAGCTCCAGTGACTCGACGAGGAAGAAGTTAAGTGGCTGGAAGTTAGAGAAATTCAGACTAGAAATACAAATCTAATGCGTTTAGCTTTAAAGAATAGTCCTGTTTCCACCTGTAATGTCTCCCTTCAGTTCCTCTGCTCTAGTTTTTACCAGAAAAGTTTACAATCTGACGGAATAGATGCTAATCAGTGTAACTTCCTGTTTCCTCTCCGCAGCTGCAGCGCCGCCTGGAGGCCGAGAAGCAGCGTCTTTTCGAGGAGGAGCGTCTGAGGAACCAGATGACGGCACGCCGGGCGAAGGTGGAGGCGGAGAGGAACCACCAGGAGAGACTGGTGGTGATCGCCCAGCAGCAGGAGGAGAGAGAGAGGGAGGAGAGGGAGGAGACCAGGAGGCAGAAGGAGCGTCTGGAGCAGATGGAGAGGGAGAAGGAGCAGCCGGTGGATCACTCAGACATGGTGGACAGGATGTTCGGGTTCCTGGGAAACTCTGGGCCGCTGCCCAATCAGGAGGGACGAGCACCCGCTGGATTTGAAGTATAACTGTGTTCCAATACTTTTAATAACATCCTATTTAGTGTGCGAGGATAGATGAAGTACGTCGTATGTTAGATGCTTAAAATACCAGGATGTTAAACTGCATCTGGATAACTTTAGACACTCACCAGCTTTCTTGGTATTCCTTTTCCTCTTGTGCCAACATCAAGTCAACACTAATATAACACCTGCTGGATTTGAGGTATAACTGCGTTCCAATACTTTCACTAACGTCCTATTTATCATGCAAGGATAAATGAAGTACGTCCTAATGCGTCGTATGTTAAACTGCATCTGGATACATTTAGACACTCAAAATCATGTCCTTGTACCTTTTTAAAAAAACAGTTTTACATTAGGACAGATAGGATAAATTAAGTACGTCCTAACGGCCCGTCCTAACGGCCCGTCCACACAGCGGCGTGCGTTGACGCTTGCCGGCGGGCGTGTCTGACACTCGACCAACAACCAATCACATGAATGAGGCGTCAAAAGTTGAACATTGCTCAACTTTTGAAGCGAGCAACGCCAGCAACGCTCCACGTCGCTTCCCAAAATGCAGTTCGGCTAAAAGTGACGTCACCCCCATTCAAAGTGAATGGGCAGAAGCGTTGGAAGCTTCAACGCACGCCGCTGTGTGGACGGGCCGTAATACATAGTATGTTAAATGCAAAACATACCAGGATGTAATACTGCATCTGCATAACTTTAGACACTCACCAGCTTTCTTGGTATTCCTTTTCCTCTTGTTCCAACATCAAGTCAAAGTTGTAATTTGGTCAGGACTTTACAACAAAATACCTGCAACAGTAATATAACACCTGCTGGATTTGAAGTATAACTGCGTCCCAATACTTTTACTTACATGGTGGCGGTGGTGGCGAAGTCCATAGGGACTTGGCTTGGCAAGAAAAAACCCGGAAAGACCAAGTGCTACCGAGGTGTCCCTGAGCAAGGCACCGTTCCCTACACTGCTCCCCGGGCGCCGTTCACAATGGCAGCCCACTGCTCCTAACACTAGGATGGGTCAAATGCAGAGGTTTCGTTACATGGTACCTGCTCTACGTAATGACAATAAGTTGAATCTTGTGTGCACGACTGTTTCCTATATTGCGTTGTTGTTATGGCTAATTAGCAGATGTTAGCATGCTGCTGAACATCGTTAGCATTGGACTTGTAGCTTCATCTTTAGTTATGATTCTGTAGAAAACGCGTTGCACATATTAACGTCTTTCTTCTGTTCTCCTCCCGCTCAGGACTTGGAGAACAACCCTCAGGGTGATGAAGCTGAAGAGGAGGTGATGAATGAAGCCCGGCCGCTGCCTGATGAGGAAGATGAAGATCTGTCCGAGTACAAGTTCTCCAAGTTTGCAGCGACGTACTTCCAGGGAATTTCCACTTACACCTACATCAGACGAGCTCTGAAACAACCTCTGCTGTTCCACGAGGACGAAGGAGACCAGCTGGTGAGAAACAGAAAACCCTTAACTCTCCACTTAGGTATTTCACTGAGGATGCTCATCTACTCAGTGGATGACTTTAGTTTATGGAAAATATGCTAATGCTTAAAACACAATGTAGACATGATTAATTCCAATTAAAGCAGATAGCAAACACCTTTAGGTATCCGTGCTAAGAAGACATATAAGTGCATCGACTCAAGTGCTTTACTTAAGGTCAAATTTGAGGTATTTCCTAATGTTTATACTTTTACTGCACGTTTTACTCCATTTGTCATTAGTTACTTTACAGTCTGCAGTTATTGATCCACTTCCTGTCCAGTGAGAACTATTTATCTCCTGCTAATTTTGAATAATTGTATTATACACTGAATGAGGAAGTACTCTTTTATTTCTCCTTCCTCTTAACCTTAAGAAAGTCTTTAAAAGCCTCTTGGATGCATCGTCACAAAGCTGAAAACTGGACTGTTTTTCTGAGAAACTCATGAAAGAAACGAGGTTCTCCCAGGGACAAAGCTTCAACACGTCAAATAGAATAAGATGCAGTGTAATATATGTTGGATTCGCTCAGGTGTGGCAGGAAACACTACCACTTTGTCAGAACCTTCCAATAAACACAGAGGCAGCTTTGTACAAAATATAGGACAATCTTTATTTTAACAACACAGTTAATTGGTAAGAGGAGAGGAGAGAACAAGAGGAAGCGAGTCCACGGGGCACCAGAAACCCCCACTAGACTGTGGAGTCCACTTTTAAATACACTTCAGCTGTCACGGTTTGAGTGAAGGAAGCAGGACCCAAATGCAGATAACTCTAATAAACCTTTATTTCAAGAATAATGAAACTAACATAGACAAACCAGAACACTCACCGGTGAACTCCGTCACCAACAAAAGACGAACCGACAAAGACAGACAGAAAAACCAGAACTTAAATACACACAAGACTAATCATACAAACAAGACACAGGTGAGGAGGGAGGAGAAAACACAGGGACACCAGGTGAACACAATCGGGTAATCAGACACACCAGGGAAACTAACGACAGGGAACCACAGACAGATCTAAACAAGACAAGACACAACGCAGACAGAAAATCAAAGACAGATCTAGACAAGACACAACGCAGACAGAAAACCAAAGACAGATCTAGACAAGACACAACGCATACAGAAAACCAAAGACAGATCTAGACAAGACACAACGCAGACAGAAAACCAAAGACAGATCTAGACAAGACACAACACAAGACAGACAGAAAACCAAAGACAGATCTAGACAAGACAAGACACAACGCAGACAGAAAACCAAAGACAGATCTAGACAAGACACAACGCATACAGAAAACCAAAGACAGATCTAGACAAGACACAACGCAGACAGAAAACCAAAGACAGATCTAGACAAGACACAACGCAGACAGAAAACCAAAGACAGATCTAGACAAGACACAACGCAGACAGAAAACCAAAGACAGATCTAGACAAGACAAAACACAAGACAGACAGAAAACCAAAGACAGATCTAGACAAGACACAACGCAGACAGAAAACCAAAGACAGATCTAGACAAGACACAAGACAGACAGAAAACCAAAGACAGATCTAGACAAGACACAACACAACACAGACAGATCGTGACATTACATGATAATCGTGACATCAGCAGGGCTAGTTTTACTAGCGTTTAACGCGGCACACCACACCAAGAACACGGCATGCAAACACCCTCTGCCGGAGGCACACAACTAGGCAAAATGAACACACACAGCACACACACACTGCAATGACCCAACCAACAATTTAGGGCGAGAGCTCCAATTCGTGGTAGCCTCTCCCCACTGCTCTCCTTCCATACACTGTAAAATGCTTCTAAAATCAGACATACAACAATATAAATGGGTGTACGTAACTCGTTCAGGCAAACTACCTAACATCATATATAAAGTAGTTTTAAAAAAACATCTTCAGCTGTAAAATGCAACTTCCACAGGGAACAGTTTTGACTTCATGTCTCTAACTTGTAGAGCTATATCTTCACAGTGTGGTATTAGTATTAAAGGATATATATACTTCCTCATGTCCTCAGGCGGTGTGGATCAGTACTCTTTCATGTCTCCTTCTTCTAAATCTAAATAAAGCCTCTTGTATCAGCTGGAAAATGCATCGTCACAAAGCTGAAAACTGGGCAGTTATTGTGAGAAACTCATGAAAAGATGACTATTTTTTAAAGCACATAATGTCTAATAGGTATAAGATGCACCGCTGCAGACACCCAACATTAAAGTAGTTAAAACATTTGTATAATGCAACATACACAAGGAACAGTTTTGACTGCATGACTCTAACTTGTAGTGTGTGTTAGTATGTGTACTTCAGTAAATCTTCACAGAGTGTGTTAGTATGTGTACTTCAGTAAATCTTCACAGAGTGTATTAGTATGTGTACTTCAGTAAATCTTCACAGAGTGTGTTAGTATGTGTACTTCAGTAAATCTTCACAGAGTGTGTTAGTATGTGTACTTCAGTAAATCTTCACAGAGTGTATTAGTATGTGTACTTCAGTAAATCTTCACAGAGTGTATTAGTACGTGTACTTCAGTAAATCTTCACAGAGTGTATTAGTACGTGTACTTCAGTAAATCTTCACAGAGTGTATTAGTATGTGTACTTCAGTAAATCTTCACAGAGTGTATTAGTACGTGTACTTCAGTAAATCTTCACAGAGTGTATTAGTACGTGTACTTCAGTAAATCTTCACAGAGTGTATTAGTATGTGTACTTCAGTAAATCTTCACAGAGTGTGTTAGTATGTGTACTTCAGTAAATCTTCACAGAGTGTATTAGTATGTGTACTTCAGTAAATCTTCACAGAGTGTATTAGTACGTGTACTTCAGTAAAGGATCTATATACTCCCTCCTGTCCTCCAGGCTGCGCTGGCGGTGTGGATCACCGTGCTGAGGTTCATGGGAGACTTACAGGAGCCCAAGAGTCAGATGGCGATAAACGACGGCAGCGAGAAGATCCCCGTCATGACGAAGATCTACGAGACCCTCGGAAAGAGGACGTACAAGAGAGAGCTGCAGGAGCTGCAGGTGGAGGGGGAGGTGAGAGGGTCACGGTGTTTTGATAGCGTTACAGATTGAGGATAACATAAATAATGACTCCATGTTTGTTTCTACAGAACAGCGCCATCGACAGCCAGAAGAGGAACAGTGTGAGACATAAACTGGTGTCTCTCACTCTGAAGAGGAAATCTAAAATCACGGAGGAGGTGAGATTCAAACCAGCTAATTATTTTATAGTTATCACCAGATGTTGTTGTTTCTGTACTTGCAAACAAACAACTGCACACTGTCTAACTTGCAAAACAAGTTGCTTTGCTGTTATACCTTCATCAGGCAACAAGTCTACCTCCAAATGATTATTTTGATGTACTCCCTCCTCTCCTACGCTCCTGTCTGATGCAAACGATGTGTGGAATGTTCTTCTGGTTCTTTATATTTGAACATTGTATCATATACTGGAGCACTTACACAACACACTGATATCACTTGTTTTGGATTAAAGACAATAAAAAAGGCAATCATGTTGTAAAATGTACATTCTCTAATTTTGGTTTCATGATGATGATCCCCTGGGAGACTTCAATGAGTCCCCGTCAGCACTTGTTGGACAGTGTGATTACTCAGACCACATCAATTAAGAGGTTTTTCTTTGTTTCAAATGTGCTTCAGGTGACCAGACGTCTGACGGAGGGGGATTACGGCCTGCAGGGGAACAGCATGCTGGAGGACAGACCCACCTCCAACCTGGAGAAACTCCACTTCATCATCGGGAACGCCATCTTAAGACCCGCCCTCAGGTGAGCCGAGAGAAACTGCATATTTAATATCTTTAATTCCTTTTAATGTCATCACCAAATCCAGAGTAGTTTGTAAAATCATGGAGTGCAGTGTTTCTAAATCCTGCCGAGGTGGGAAGTAGTGGAGTACAAATACTTCGTTACTGTACTTAAGTACATGTTTCTGGTATCAGTACTTTACTCCACGACTTATTTTCCTGACGACTTTTTACTTTGACTTCTTACATGTTGAACACAAATACCTGTACTTTCTACTTCTTACATGTTGAACACAAATACCTGTACTTTCTACTTCTTACATGTTGAACACAAATACCTGTACTTTCTACTTCTTACATGTTGAACACAAAATACCTGTACTTTCTACTTCTTACATGTTGAACACAAATACCTGTACTTTCTACTTCTTACATGTTGAACACAAATACCTGTACTTTCTACTTCTCACATGTTGAACACAAATACCTGTACTTTCTACTTCTTACATGTTGAACACAAATACCTGTACTTTCTACTTCTCACATGTTGAACACAAATACCTGTACTTTCTACTTCTTACATGTTGAACTCAAATACCTGTACTTTCTACTTCTTACATGTTGAACTCAAATACCTGTACTTTCTACTTCTTACATGTTGAACTCAAATACCTGTACTTTCTACTTCTTACATGTTGAACACAAATACCTGTACTTTCTACTTCTCACATGTTGAACACAAATACCTGTACTTTCTACTTCTTACATGTTGAACACAAATACCTGTACTTTCTACTTCTTACATGTTGAAACACAAATACCTGTACTTTCTACTTCTTACATGTTGAACACAAATACCTGTACTTTCTACTTCTCACATGTTGAACACAAATACCTGTACTTTCTACTTCTTACATGTTGAACCAAATACCTGTACTTTCTACTTCTTACATGTTGAACACAAATACCTGTACTTTCTACTTCTCACATGTTGAACACAAATACCTGTACTTTCTACTTCTTACATGTTGAACTCAAATACCTGTACTTTCTACTTCTTACATGTTGAACTCAAATACCTGTACTTTCTACTTCTTACATGTTGAACTCAAATACCTGTACTTTCTACTTCTTACATGTTGAACACAAATACCTGTACTTTCTACTTCTCACATGTTGAACACAAATACCTGTACTTTCTACTTCTTACATGTTGAACACAAATACCTGTACTTTCTACTTCTTACATGTTGAACACAAATACCTGTACTTTCTACTTCAACATGTTGAACACAAATACCTGTACTTTCTACTTCTTACATTGTTGAACACAAATACCTGTACTTCCTACTTCTTTACATGTTGAACTCAAATACCTGTACTTTCTACTTCTTACATGTTTGAACTCAAATACCTGTACTTTCTACTTCTTACATGTTGAACACAAATACCTGTACTTTCTACTTCTCACATGTTGAACACAAATACCTGTACTTTCTACTTCTTACATGTTGAACACAAATACCTGTACTTTCTACTTCTTACATGTTGAACACAAATACCTGTACTTTGTACTTCTTACATGTTGAACACAAATACCTGTACTTTCTACTTCTTACATGTTGAACACAAATACCTGTACTTTCTACTTCTTACATGTGAACACAAATACCCTGTACTTTCTACTTCTTACATGTTGAACACAAATACCTGTACTTTCTACTTCTTACATGTTGAACTCAAATACCTGTACTTTCTACTTCTTACATGTTGAACTCAAATACCTGTACTTTCTACTTCTTACATGTGAACTCAAATACCTGTACTTTTCTACTTCTTACATGTTGAACACAAATACCTGTACTTTCTACTTCTTACTACTGTTGAACACAAATACCTGTACTTTCTACTTCTTACATGTTGAACTCAAATACCTGTACTTCTACTTCTTACATGTTGAACACAAATACTTGTACTTTCTACTTCTCACATGTTGAACACAAATACCTGTACTTTCTACTTCTTCACATGTTGAACTCAATACCTGTTACTTTCTACTTCTTACATGTTGAAACCCAAATACTTGTACTTTCATACTTCTCCACATGTTGAACCCAAATACTTGTACTTTCTACTTCTCTACATGTTGAACTCAAATACCTGTACTTTCTACTTCTTACATGTTGAACACAAATACCCTGTACTTTCTACTTCTCTCATTTTGAACACTAATACCTGTACTTTCTCTACTTCTTACATGTTGAACTCAAATACCTTACTTTCTAACTTCTTACATGTTGAACCCAAATACTTGTACTTTCTACTTCTCACATTTGAACACAAATACCTGTACTTTCCTACTTCTTACATGTTGAACTCAAATACCTGTACTTTCTACTTCTTACATGTTGAACCCAAATACTTGTACTTTCTACTTCTTCACAGGTGTTGAACCCAATACTTGTACTTTCTACTTCTTACTGTTGAACTCAAATACCTGTACTTTTCGACTTCTCACATGTTGAACTCAAATACCTGTACTTTCTACTTCTCACATGTTGACCCCAAATACTTGTACTTTCTACTTCTCACATGTTGAACCCAATACTTGTACTTTCTACTTCTTACATGTTGAACTCAAATACCTGTACTTTCTACTTCTTACATGTTGAACTCAAATACCTGTACTTTCTACTTCTTACATGTTGAAACTCAAATACCTGTACTTTCTACTTCTCTCATTTTCCAAACAGCTGGTTCCTTTAGTCTGAATGTGTGTTTGATGCGTGATCATTATTCTTTAGAGTCATTGCGTGCCTATTGATTTGAACACGATCCGTGTATCCATCATTTCCTGGTCTTCTCTAAAGAAGAGGGACCAATGGAAACGTTGTCATGTTGCCGTTGTTCAGCATGGAAACATTCATTAGCTAACAATGACATTATTGTTCTATTAATATAAAGGGAGGTCAGGTACTCTTTAAAGCAGCTGCTAGTTATGGGTACTTTTTACTGAAGTACATTTCAAAGCCCTCTTTACTTTTACTTGAGTAAAGAAGTTTAGTCAGTACTTCTACTTTTACCAGAGTATTTTTAAACACGAGTATCTGTACTTCTACTTGAGTAAAGGTTTTGCCATCCTGCAGTTGTAACTCTATCAGAGATCTTGGGTATTGTTTTGCTCAGCTGTTGTTGCTCTGTGTCTTCAGGGATGAGATCTACTGTCAGATCTGCAAACAGCTGACTCAGAACTCGTCTAAGAGCAGCCACGCTCGAGGCTGGATCCTGCTGTCGCTCTGCGTCGGCTGCTTCGCCCCCTCAGAGAAGTTCGTCAAGGTAACAGACCTTGAAATAAAGCAGGAATAACTTCCAATGCAATGTGAAAGTACAGCTTAGAAACACTGGAGTTCATCTCTGAATCCCTGGTTAGTCGGTTAAAGTTAGACTCATAAGTGTCTCAGGATGCTGATACTAGTTATTCCAACACTTTAAACATGACAGTAAATACGATGATATTATCCTCCATACGCTTTGATTTGTAAGCTGTAGCTGCTTCAAACATTATGTAATACAATTATGCAAGAGTGCATTTTATGGCGTATAAATCGAACTTTTAATTCATGAAATTAAGAGGAATATGTTTGGCTTTTCTCTAAGAATTCATTTGTAATTATTGATGAGATAATTCAGGTATGTTGAAGAATGAAAGCAGTGAATGCACGCTTGATGAAAGATGTTAGAAAGGGAGCTCTGTTCTAATAAAACTAATGAAAAATAAAGCTTTTCCTAAAGTGGCATTTAGTCTGAAGATCTATGTGTGTTTATCACAGCAACAACTCTCTATATAAATGGATAAAACAGATATCAAATACTGCAGATGATCTGAAATTCATAGTTTTTTGAGGGGAATAATTTGCTTAGGTATTCAACCTTTGACACAGTTCATCATGTTCCTCTTTTCACTGTCTCTTTTCCCACGGCCTGGGGTATTGCTGCTATCTCTCTTAAGGAGGGGCAGCTTGGGCGCATTGTTGTTGCCAGTCTATGACCGAGCACAAGCCGACATGAGGTAGTTTATGGACTTCGCCACCACCGCCCTTCTTATTACAGACACATGCATTTCCTAACATTCGGTCTATATGCTGTAAAATGTATTATCTCTTTGATTTACACACGGCATCTATTGCACGTCTGTCCGTCCTGGGAGAGGGATCCCTCCTCTGTTGCTCTCCCTGAGGTTTCTCCCATGTTCCCTTTAAACTGTGGGTTTTCTCTGGAAGTTTTCCCTTGTACGATGTGAGGGTCTAAGGACAGAGGGTCTAAGGACAGAGGGTCTGAGGACAGAGGGTCTAAGGACAGAGGGTCTAAGGACAGAGGGTGTCGTATTGTCATACTGATATTCTGTACAAACTGTAAAGTCCACTGAGACAAATGTAACATTTGTGATATTGGGCTTTATAAATAAACATTGATTGATTGATTGATAGAAGCCCTTCTTTTTAGGAACGTAGGTTCCCTGGCACACGTTCTTTCTATGGACAACAGCTTTAGTTAGATTCAGGGTTCATATTTGTTTAGTCTCGCTGATAAAGAATGTTGATTATTACACTCTGAACTAGTTAAAACCTGGAGCTACAGGAGGGGTCTTCAGAATTGATTGTGGCATCTCAACCGTGTGGTCAACTCGTGGCCCGTGACATGTCTTGTGAATTCTCCGGCCGAAGCTCCAAATAAACCGTCAGTGTTTGCCATCAAAGCTCCAGCTCTCCTCGTGTCTCTCTGAGTCCTGACTCCATCAAAGCTCCAGCTCTCCTCGTGTCTCTGAGTCCTGACTCCATCAAAGCTCCAGCTCTCCTCGTGTCTCTGAGTCCTGACTCCATCAAAGCTCCAGCTCTCCTCGTGTCTCTCTGAGTCCTGACTCCATCAGAGCTCCAGCTCTCCTCGTGTCTCTGAGTCCTGACTCCATCAGAGCTCCAGCTCTCCTCGTGTCTCTGAGTCCTGACTCCATCAGAGCTCCAGCTCTCCTCGTGTCTCTCTGAGTCCTGACTCCATCAAAGCTCCAGCTCTCCTCGTTTCTCTGAGTCCTGACTCCATCAAAGCTCCATCTCTCCTCGTGTCTCTCTGAGTCCTGACTCCATCAAAGCTCCAGCTCTTCTCGTGTCTCTCTGAGTCCTGACTCCATCAAAGCTCCAGCTCTCCTCGTGTCTCTCTGAGTCCTGACTCCATCAGAGCTCCAGCTCTCCTCGTGTCTCTCTGAGTCCTGACTCCATCAAAGCTCCAGCTCTCCTCGTGTCTCTCTGAGTCCTGACTCCATCAAAGCTCCAGCTCTTCTCGTGTCTCTCTGAGTCCTGACTCCATCAAAGCTCCAGCTCTTCTCGTGTCTCTCTGAGTCCTGACTCCATCAAAGCTCCAGCTCTCCTCGTGTCTCTCTGAGTCCTGACTCCATCAAAGCTCCAGCTCTCCTCGTGTCTCTCTGAGTCCTGACTCCATCAAAGCTCCAGCTCTCCTCGTGTCTCTCTGAGTCCTGACTCAAACTCAAGCTAAACTTTTAAGAAAATGATTTACTCAGGTGGAATTTAACCCAAACAATGTAGTTGTAAGTATTTCTCAAAAGCATTTAATGACTTGTATTCCTTTCCCGTGTCTAATCTTCATCGACATCCATGTCTGTCTCTGTCTCTCTAACTCTACCTAATGGTTTGTTTCTCTTTCCCTCTGTCAGTATTTACGGAGGTTTTTGATCAACGGTCCCCCTAGTTACGCTCCATATTGTGAGGAAAGGTTGAGAAGGACGTTTGTGAACCGAACCAGAACTCAACCGCCATCTTGGCTGGAGCTACAGGTCAAATACTTTTTGTATTATTATTTGTATATGCATTGTATTTTATCTTTATGTTCTACCTTATTTGAATCCTGTTTTTTCACTCTGCTGCTGCCGCTGCTATAAACGCCTCAATTTCCCCGCGGGGATAAATAAAGTTCCATCTTATCTAATCTTATATTTTAAGTCACTTGATGTGGTGGGTTCATATCAATTGGAATATTCTTCACCTCAGCCATCATATTAAACGTTTTTGATTAGATATATTGTTTCGTTTGTTTTTCAATAACAAATGTATTTTGGATGGTGAATGAAAAAAGATAGCCTTTTATTTGTCTTATAAAATATGACATACAACGTAGAAGAATAATATAATATATTTACTGTAGTAGTAATAATGATAGGTACCACTTTACAATAAGACTACCCTTATAAAGGATTCATGACGGGTTTAAATTAGGTTATGAATTAGGTTTTAAGCACTTTATTAATCATTAAGAACCATTTATAAACCAGTTCTAACATAGAATACATCGACACAGGCTCACTATTTGGCAAGATGACTAAGCCTTATATTGGCTACTTAGCGAGAATCAACAGATACCAAGGATGCTGGCTGAAGAAGACGAAGTAAGCTAGGTAGCCAATATTGCCACGACCTCGATACAAACTGATGAACCAAAATGCACGACCCAGAGACAAAGTCTTGAATGTAACAAAAGTATTTTTAATTCCAATGATCAGGAAATCTGGCATAAACAAAAAGCGTTCACAAGGAGGAAAAAACCAAAACAAAATAAAACTTAAGAAAAACTTAAGCCTACAAAATTAACAACAAAACAAAACCTGACATGAGAGAAAGCGATCCTTTCTGATCTGAGGCTTGGCACGAGCATTCGGGGAAACAAACAAGACGAACTGACCTACTGTAGGACAGGGGAGAGACAGGACTGTTTAAACATGAGGTGAGTGGGGACAGGTGGAAACAATCAGGCTGATGATGGCGGGAAAAACACACGGGGGGAGGAAGAAAACAGGGCCTGCAATTAAAGACAAGAAGTAAGTACAAAATAAAACAGGAAATGACAGAGAAAATACACGAACAAAAGTAACACATTTGACGAGACACAACAAATATAAGACTTAGCAGTACTGATAAATGTGGGCTCACTATTTGGCAAGCAACCGGTCACAATCGCCCATGTCTTATAAAAGCTTATTAAGGATTTATAAAGTGTTCACAACCTAATTAATAAATGAATTACAAACTATTCGTAAAGGGGTAGTCTTATTGTAAAGTGGTACCGAAAATATATATATGTTAATAATTTAGTTTTTGGGAGAAGGGGTTAAATAAGTGTAGACTTCTTCCCTCCCCTTTTCGGATGTGTAATCAGGTAGATCGTTTGTTTATATATAATTTGTAATTCAGTAATATTTGTGTTTATCAAGTTGACACTGCTTACGTTTGTACAGTATAATAGTTATCATGTTTCATTTCATTATTATTTGTTGGTATTTGTAGTAAGTCTGTAAAGGCGTGTTATTATATTTTGACTTCTCTTGTGTGTCAGTGCGTACTCAGCGGTGAACGTCAGCACTAACCTGACGCAAATAGTTATTGTTTTACACGTTCGAAATAAATCTAAATCAAATATTTTTGACTTAAATCCATAGACTGTATATATAAAGCTTAAATCCCATCTCTCCCCCTCAGGCCACTAAATCTAAGAAGCCCATCATGCTGCCGGTGACCTTCATGGACGGCACCACCAAGACTCTTCTGGCCGACTCGGCCACCACGGCCTCGGAGCTCTGCAACGCCCTCGCTGACAAAATAAGCCTGAGAGACCGCTTTGGGTTCTCGCTGTACATCGCCCTGTTCGACAAGGTGAGACCAGGGATGTATAATAAGAAGAGGAGATAAGTGAGAGGATAAGTGAGACCAGGAAATGAGATCAAACTATAAACCTGTCCTGCTGTGAAAACCATTTATCTCCAGATGATAATCAGGGTGTCCGCGGGGTCTTAAAAAGTATTACAAGTTGATAAATCAATTTAGCGAAAATTAAGGCTATTAAAAAGTATTAAACGGCATTTTAGCTTGTTTTCAATAAGTCTATAAATTGTCCAAAGAGGTTGTATTCTACAGTCTGCCTGAATGTAATCATGGCGTAGGTGTGTAGTGTGATTCTGTGTAGTTTATTGATGGCATCCCGTTGGGTTTGACGTCATCTGAACAGGACATCGCACGCTCACTGCTTGATAGCGCGAAGGTCCGTTTACGCCGGTTGCTAAACAACATCGTTATGGGAAAATGCAAGTCTTGAGTCCAAATGGTTGGAAGATAAGGAGGAAGGACAATCAATACTGTGTATAGTCAATGTGAGGTAAAGTGTGTCGCCAAGGTAACCGGTTACAACTCAAAGTGGCGATGAGGTCTTAAAATGTATGGAAAGGGTCCAAAGATCCCAAACAACTACTTAAGATTCCAAAAATACCGTAAATTCCAAAAATACTCAAAGTTCCAAAAATACCGTAAATTCCAAAAATATTTAAAGTTCCAAAAATACCGTAAATTCCAAAAATACTTAGTTACAAAAATACTTAAAGATCCAAAAATACTTATAGTTCCAAAAATACCGTAAATTCCAAATATATTTAAAGTTCCAAGAATACCGTAAATTCCAAAAATACCATAAATTCCAAAAATACTTAAAGTTCCAAAAATACTTAAAGTTCCAAATATACTTAAAGATCCAAAAATACTTAAAGTTCCAAATATACTTAAAGATCCAAAAATACTTAAAGTTCCAAAAATACTTAAAGTTCCAAATATACTTAAAGATCCAAAAATACTTAAAGTTCCAAAAATACTTAAAGTTCCAAAAATATTTAAATTCCAAAAATACCGTAAATTCTTGATGTTTGTGATAAACTGAAGGATGAAGTGTTCCTTATGTGTGTCCTCCTCTCTAAAGTCTTTAGAAGCCTCTTGATACAGCATCGTCACAAAGCTGAAAACAGGCTGTTTTTCTTTTTTGATTTACTTCCAAAAGCTTACAACACACGGAGATCTTACAGAATATGATGCATTTCTGCAGATTAAACTACCCAACCGTATATAAAGGAGTTACAATGACCACAAGATTAATTATCTACAGCCGGGGAATCCCCTCATTCATTGGTTGTCATTTTCCCGTTTCCCAATAGATTGAATTAGTAGTAAAAAGAACCATTTAAACAGATAACATTTGATGCATAATAAACAGACACATACTTTTAATTAAGTGAGATTTGACTGACTTCAACTACTACTAGTGGATTATTTGCTCAGTCTTTTCTCAGAAGTGAATGTGTTTGTTTGCTCTCCTCCAGGTCTCGTCTCTCGGCAGCGGCAGCGACCACGTGCTGGACGCCGTGTCTCAGTGCGAACAGTACGCCAAGGAGCAGGGTGCGCAGGAGAGGAACGCCCCCTGGAGGCTGTTCTTCAGGAAGGAAATCTTCAACCCCTGGCACGACCCGGAGGACGACCACACCGCCACCAACCTCATCTACCAGCAGGTCGTACGGGGCGTGAAGTTCGGAGAGTACCGCTGCGAGAGGGTGAGCACAACTGTAACAAGTGATCAGATTAACCCGTAATGAAACCAAGTTGAAATTCAATACAGATATATACAAGGTGAGCAAAAAAGATATCATATATGATTTGCCTCCTAATGCTCGTCTCTTGCCCTGTGTATCTCCAGGAGGAGGACCTGGCAGAGCTGGCCTCTCAGCAGTATTTCGTGGATTACGGTGCTGAGGTCCTCCAGGATCGTCTGCTCAGCCTCGTCCCGTCCTACATCCCTGACAGAGAGATCTCCTCCACCAAGACCACCGAGAAGTGGCTGCAGCTCATCGTCAGCGCCCACAAAAAGGTAAACGTCACCACATCTGACAACTGTGTGCTTCAAGATTCAAGGCTTTATTGTCATGTGTACGTAAGCTACCGTCAATGAAACACTCAAGTCACAGGCTCCTCCAACAGAGCAACATATAAGATAGTAGTTTATTGATCCCAATGTGGGACATTTTTGTGTTGCAGCAGCATAAAAAGACATGGCATTGTACAATAAAAATTAAAAAGACTAGATATATATATACATGGAACATAGAACAATAAATAGCTTCATTGTCAGCGCTCACAAAAAGGTCAAAATCATCCAATCTGATAACTGTGTGTTGTCAAGATTCAAGGCTTATTGTCATGTGCACAGTAGGGAAAGTGTAGGGAGTGAGCAATGAACAACTCAGCACAGCCTAGGCTCCTCCAAACAGAGCAACATGAATATAGGTATAGGACATAGAACAAATAATAGCTCATCGTCAGCACCCCCACAAAAAGGTAAACGTCACCACAACATCCATAAACAATCCATCTGAGTTGCATTTTGCAAATTATGATCTAATATATCATTTCCATTTACTTGTATATAGACTCTTCTGGCACTATTTATTTTCTATTGTATTTACTTGCTCCAAACATTATCTTGCACAATTGTATTTGTTCTATGTCCTATATATATTCACGTTGCTCTGTTGGAGGAGCCTGGGACTTCAGTTTTCCATTGACATATCTACAGTATACTGTACTCCAATGTACACATGACAATAAAGCTTTGAAACTTGAATCTTGAAACATCTGACAACTGTGTGTGTGTAGCTGTGTGACAGTAACTAACTCAAAGTGTGTGTGTGTGTGTGTGTGTGTGTGTGTGTGTGTGTGTGTGTGTGTGTGTGTGTGTGGTGTGTGTGTGTGTGTGTGGGTGTGTGTGTGTGTGTGTGTGTTGGTGTGTGTGGTGTGTTGTGTGTGTGTGTGTGTGTGTGTGTGTGTGTGTGTGGTGTGTGTGTGTGTGTGTGTGGTGTGTGTGTGTGTTGTGTGTGTGTGTGTGTGTGTGGTGTGTGTGTGTGTGTGTGTGTGTGTGTGTGTGTGTGTGTGTGTGTGCAGGGACTACACAGTAAACGCAGGCTGAGCACTCAGAGGGTGAAGGAGGACGTGGTGGACTTTGCTCGGTTAAAGTGGCCTTTACTCTTCTCACGCTTCTACGAGGCCTTCAAGTTCTCCGGTTGGTCATACTGTATACAGCTGTCTTATTTACTATTGGGGTCCTTTGGAGGGGAACTATCCCCTCCCTCTTCATAAATGTGCTTTCTACTCCTACTTTAATCTTGTACATTATGACCGTCTTTCCCTGGATCCATAATGTGAAAAAATACCTTTAATTACCCAAACACGCTGTTGTCCTTACTCATGTAGGAATCATACTTGCCAACCCTCCCGATTTTCGCGGGAGACTCCCGATTCCATTGCCCTCTCCCGGTTTCCTCCCGGGGTCATATTTCTCCCGATTTCTGACAAAATCAGATTTACTCACGACTGCTTCCACTCGGACTTTAATACAGCTACACCATTGTTTGGTTTCCATGGTAGCGCGCTCGCTTTAGTAGCGCAACTGAAAGTCTGAGAGGGTGAGGAATAGTCACAGAAAACAGAACAAGAATCGACGACCCCTGCTCACTCCTCAGGTCCAGCCCACACATATGCTCCATCAAGACAGTGCACTTACAACTACAATAGCATGTTAGTTAATGTTAATCCAATACAGCTCCGGCGATCCACTAGCACCCCCCCCCCCCCCCCCTCCGCGGTGGTTTTTGAAATCCTCCCGATTTCTGAAGTCTCAAGGTTGGCCAGTATGGTAGGAAAGGAATGTATTGTTTATAGTGTCGTGGACCGTCCCCATTGAGGGTGGAGTGGCGCAGTGGGCTGTGTGTTTGACCATCAGTGGTGTACTGTGGGTATTGTCCACAGTACATGACCATTACATGTATGTATGTGTAATGTGTATCTGTAAGGAGCTTTGAGTCATTGAAAAGCGCTTTAATAAATATAAGGAATTATTATTATTATTGATCGACTGTCACAAAAACTGGAAATGGGGCAGCTTTAGCCAACATTGCTAATTTCCAGCTGTTGTCCCCAGCCAGATGATAATAATTTCAATTATATTATAGCGTCTTTCAAGAGACCCAAGGATGCTTTACAAAACAAAACAACAAAATAATAATAGTCCCACAGATACAGGTTTGAAAAGAACAGGTTGCTGGGTATAATAGTCACCAAGACATCATCACAGCATTAGTTTAAAAAAAAAGGACATGTGATGCATAGTTTTACTTCCATGTTCCTTTATATATACTAATGGACACCCTTAAAATCACAACACATCAACAGCATTAGTTTTAAAGAAAGAGGATGAAGTAGATAGAGGCGAAAGGATAGAAGAGACCAATCAAATATAAAACACACGTTACTACGTACATGTCACATATCACAATCATACAAACAGAACATTGCAAAAACTGTAAACACACACACCCACACACACACACACACACACACACACACACCACACACCACCACACACACACACACACACACCACACACACACACACACACAACTCCACCCCTCAAACTGCAACCACTACTATTTTAGAAAAACTACTGTAAGTGTAAATATGCAAATTGACATGTATGTTTATCCGTTGCGCTGTCATCGCGAGTGGAGATTATGAATGGGACAGCAGTGTCACAGAAATGCTCAAGCGGTTGAACTGGGTGGAATTAAGTGAAAGGCGGCGATTGGCTCGTTTGGTTCTCTTCTTCAAGATTGTCCATAACATCTCAGCCATTGATGCATCAATGTACCT